>NC_091569.1:28451542-28491542 GCF_042767895.1 Penaeus vannamei | reverse complement strand
AAAAAGTTGTACATATGGAAAAAGGTGCAAATGAATCACAAAAAGCACAATTGAAATGCAAACATAACAAGAAAATGCAATATATTTGCATGCAATTCCCAATCATTTCAGTATATATAGTAAGCATTTACACCAAATATAACATGCATATAACCAACACCTTTTCTGCAATACAAAATTAACCAATTAAAGTACATTAATAGCCAGAACATAATGACATCTAATTTTATACAGACCGACTAGCATATGAATTATTACTCTTTAGTTCTTAAAAAAAAAAAAAAAAAAAATTATTAGAGAAGTGAGAAAATCCATCTTACATTGATTGTGATTTAAGAAATACTGTTTACACCTGTAGAATAATTCTTAATTTAATATGAACAGGCAAAATAATAAGAAAAAAAAGGACATCCAAAGCTTTCTGAAATCAAGTTTCATATGATTCAAATTAAAACATGCTTTTTTATTATTATGTCTACTATTCACTGTCTGTTTATAAGGATTCCTTCTAGAGAAAAACATAAATGCCATCAATTTCTTATCTTTTAAATCTAATTTGCACATATATCTCTTTATGAAGGAAAAAAATTGCAGGATTCCTTGTTGCTGAGAGAGCATGTAACTCTACTACACTTTATATGTATATGAGTGACACAGTAGTTCCATTACTTTCTACTGTTAAGAGATGAAAATATCAATCTAACTGCAACTATCTACAAACTGAATTACATAAGAAATAAGATTCAACCAAGCTAGTTCCAATACTGTACCAAGAGATAAACAACTATGGTCTTTAGAAATAAGACCATTGTAACAAAGTTAACAAGTGTCATTACATCCTATTAGAACAAAACAAACGCATACAGATATCAACAGGAACTTACCCCAAACCACTGAGGGAAATATGTCTAGAACAGAAAAAAAAGTTGTCAGGATTTGACCAAATTGGGCATGAGTGCAACTCTTTACCTAATTACAGTGGTTGCTAAGAACACAGAGGCTACAGTTACTATATCAATTTAAGCTGCAAAGTTCAAGCTTTATGTCATTCACATTCACATATCTTCTAATTGCTTAGAAAAAGGCATATCTTATTAGGCATAACCTATAAGGTGTTACATACTGTTTCTGCTCGTTACCAGACTGATTACATTCTTGCTGTGATGTGTAAATATTTTATTCATATCAATAGTCATTTCAAGTCTAATGCTGTAAGATGATTATTAATCTTGTGTTTATACAAAAAAAAGAGAAAAATAAGAGAATAGAAAAGACTGGTAATATATACACTAAAAAAACAAAGTTTTAAACTGTTATATAATTCCCTAAAACAAAGACTCTTACAAGAAATGACTTTTTTCCACCATGTAGTCTCAAGGTGTGTGTCCACACTAACAGCCAGCAAGTGCAGGCAGGAGGGACAGAGAGTGAGCTAAATTCTTTGTCTGTCTTCACTGCATAAACTTGCTTATGAGTCAACAATGAGTTTTTTTTTCATATATTGTCATTCAGAAAACATTTGAACTGCATGAGTTTAAGTAAAAAAGGTTGCAAAACTCAACTTTAGCCCACTATCACCAAATTACTGCCAGTGTGGATAGGACATCAGTCTGCAATACATTTTCAAACCTTTTTTTCTTCTTTACTTTTTTTTTTTTTTTTTGTGACTCAAAAAATAAAATCACCATTTCACTTTAGAATCTGGTATCGAACAAGTAAGCTAGGCTGCATGCATGAAACACCAGAAAAAAATAAAGCATCTGGTGGAAGAAAATAAACAAATAATAATGAACCATGACTGAAATGATAAACCATTTTCTGTCACATTTTGCTCTTACTCAAAAAAGGTTTATGAGAAAAACCGTTTAAATCTCACTATTAATGTTCACCAAGAGTTTCCTCCCAACATATACAACTTTCAAATATAAATAAAAACATACAATCATTAACTCTTGTACAAATTGACATGAACTATATCATAATATGCCAAAATTCTGAAATGTCACAATACCTGTCAATGAAATTATAAATATTAGCAACATACTTAGGTGCATCATTTCAGGGTGTCTATAGTATCAACTAAACAAAGAAAAGCTGGTTCATAAGCTTCTCTGTGACAGTTATTATTGCTTAACCATACAGCTAATTTTTTCCTATTTTCTTTTAAAAAATTGGTCAACTCATTAATCTGACTACTGAAAATTAAGCCTATCAACATATTTGTTCAAGAAAATCTGTAACGAGAACAATGTGAATCCATTTCTTTTTCATATTCATTTGGCTATATATTTTTCTATCTATTTTTTTCTTATCCATAAATATAGAAAAATATATAAATAAACACATAAACATTTATATATATGTATACATACACACATTTATCAAAATCCTACTACAAGCTTTGCTTTGCAATTACTTATAAGTGAAGCAGAGTGCACTGATGGATGTCTGTTCTTTTCTGATTTTACTAGTTTTTTTACCCATCATTATTGGTTTGATATTGATGCAGCCCTTGCATCTTTTTTCTAGAGCTCAACCTCCTATACTTGCATTTACCCCCAGATATGGTTTCTTGGCAAACTGACTTGCCTTTGGTGATCCACAATGCTTTAGAGATATTGGAGTTGTACAATTCAAGGGTCAGAGGAATATCACTGAATTATTATTGTCTGACCACAATTGGTTCTGCAAAAGAGATACATAATCCAGTACACTTCTGAAACCAAGGGTACTGAAAAATTGGTGGTGTACTAAGCGTGTAGAGACACAGACAAATATGTTGTATATACATATGCATAAAACTGAAAATAATCATTTGCATCATACTCAGTCTCACACAAACAATATAACAGATAACTGTCAGACCTGATTATGAAGATATGTTGCAGAAGAGGATGACTAATCAGTAAAAATAAACTTACTACTGGTTTGTTTAACATATGATATACCTGACTTTTCAGAAAAGACCAGAAACAGAACTTACAAAGTAGAGGTAGAACTTATATGAATATCTGTAAAGTTTTGCCCGTGTTAATGTTTTACTCACCAGTCAAAACAATATCTTAAAGTTCCTATACACTCTTCTTTGATAGGAACTGACTACTAGGATATTTTCAACTTACTTGATTTTGCTGAAGATGAGCAAAATTGGCAAGTCCTCGCACAGCCAGACGGCGGACATGTACAGATCGATCATTCAACCTTGACAGTAAACCATCCGTAATACTTTCCAGAAGTTCATAGTTCCCGCCACACTTTTCAGCAATCAACTGTTTTATAGAAATATGTGTAAATATCAAACATAATCAATCTAACATTTTTATTTGTGCCATCACTATCAGTTCTATGCAGTCAATGGATGTAGCACAAAGACTGTTGATACAATATGTCTTACCTGAGCAAAGACAGCAGCAACAGTAACTCTCTGCATCTCATATGCATGGTGAGAGTCTAGATGATTGACAAGCTTCTCTATGTGTTTAGGTGCTTCATGAACTAACATCCTGTTGACAAAGATAAGACATCTGTATTTGTTTATATATATACAAATGGGAAATATCTACATCTATCTATCTGTCTATATACATATATACATACATACATACATACATACATACATGCACACATACATACATACATGCACACATACATACATACATGCACACATACATACATACATGCACACATACATACATACATGCACACATACATACATACATGCACAAATACATATATATATATATATATATATATATATATATATATATATATATATACAAATGTAAAATGTTTATAAACAAGAGCTGGATGACTAGCTTATATCATTGGCAAGTCTTAATTAGGTTGACCAACAAATATGACAAAAGTATAAAAAATTCTATAATCTGCTGCAATCGGCTAAATACAGTTTTACAGAATTTGACATTATCTTCTAAATCACTTCAATTTTCAGGGGTTCTGAAACGAATTCATGCTTTAAGAAGTCCAATACAAATAAAATGTAACCAAAAACTGTTTTCTTTTGGAATTGGCTTAGTGTAATAAAATCTTAAAGTATATCTGAAACCACCTTATCATTTCAAGGGTTACAAAATTCATGTTGTAGTAAAAAGGGACATACGCTGTGACTTCAGATAAGCTATGCAGGAATATCTCAGTGGTATCTTCTTCCTCATCTCTGATTTTGTTTGTCAGAACAACACTGAGAGATTTGCAGTCTATCACATCTATTAGTGATTTAAGACACTGCAGAACAATTCTGTAAATGAAAAGAAAGGCAATACCTTAGCACTGTCTAATTGGATTAATATAGATGGATATCAATATGTTGTCATAGTATATAACCACTGATCCGTCAAATTCATTACATTAAATCTATAACTGGATAATACTCAATAATAATGATAATTATTATTATTATCATTATCATTACTACTACTACTACTACTACCACCACTTTAAAAATAATAATAACAACAGTAATAATAACAGATAAATCAAAATAGATACACCAATACAAGATACTCCAAATAACCTGAAATGACTTACTTTGTTGGTACAAGTCCAGTTGCTCCTCTGTTTGGGATGAAATTAAAGGCACTCTTTGAGTTAGTGCCCCCTGTTTGGTGAAGTGGTGCCACAACCCCCACATAAGAACCATATGAGAGTAAGAGCAGTGCTGTTAAAGAGGGGAAATTCTCAGAAATAATTTTCTGGGAGTCTGGCCAGGTTTGTAGCTCTTCTTCTGGTTCACTCACATCCAGTGTCTCCCAGTCTTTGTCTTCTTGCTCATTCTTAACAGGAGTTCTCAGGTCATGAATGAGCTCAGTGAGACCACAAATAGCCTGTTTAAAATGCAGTACATTAATTAACTTTAATATGCAACAGTGTTACATCAAAATTACCTATATTACCGAAATCAACTGACTAAATAAAGACCCCAGAAAAAACTGATATGGTATAGCAAATGCTGAACTGCTCTATTCCTAAAGGCCAACATGTTTTGGCATAAACATTCTACTGCAGTAAAAATGTTAGTTCAAATGATCTGTGCCTGAGTCCTCTGAAATAGATGTTAGTTAGATAAGTCATGCCTTGTAGTGTAAATGTAGATGTTAATAATATTTACAAACACAATTAAATGTGAAACAATACTGTCTGAAAACAAATGATAAGTATTACAATGGAGCCATGATGTCACTTTCCTATTTTCACTCACTCACTCACTCACTCACTCACTCACTCACTCACACGCATGCACACATGCATGCACACGCATATGCTCACACACACGCTTGCATGCCCAAGCACACACACACACAATCTGGGCATATAAAGATATATATGAAAATATCTAAATTATATAATTAATATATACAATATATAATCAATATATATAACATATAATTGATATATAAAACATATAGGTCATACATATAATATATTATCAACATATACAATATCATTATGCATATACGATTTGTTTTTGTTTTTGTGTGGATGTGGGGGGGGGGGGGGCTGCAAGTATGAATGTGAATACATTCAAGTTTCCAAAGAAAGACAATGAGAGAAAAATTATGAATTTAAGGATTAACTACTGTCACCATAGTGAAAGTCTACCACTGACACTGTTTTTTTCATTACATGAAGTAACATGCAGGGTATTTCAAAATATTGCATATGCGGCCACCCTCCATCAATATCTATATAATGAGTTTTGTACATCTATCATACCAGAAACCTTGGTATTTTATTCTAATAATAATAAAAACCTTTATAAAGATTAGTTCGCTTTAAATTAGGATGGTACTTGTCTGACTTCTAATAGGTATTACAGTTCAATTTAGGGAAGGTAGAGCTATATTCTACCTTCCTGACCAAGGCATAAAATTATGACATGAGCATGATATGTGTCAGTAAGGTTTTGCTCATAAATAACACTTAACTCTGCACTGACAATAAAGCACAGAAATAAGCAGGGATTTTTTTTATATTTACTATCACTAATGCCTCTTTTCCCAATTAATGCCAAGTAGATTCACTGTAGTTTTGTTTCATCAATTTTGCTTACACTTAGATGTGAATGAAGTATTTCTGCCTTTTACTTTTATCATTGTCAGAAATATCATTATCGTTACTATTAACGTTATCAATAATGCACTGTTATAAATAATAAGGTAAGACAAAAAATAAATACTTTCTGAAAATTCATGGAAAGGGGTAAAGTAGTGAGATCAGGTGGGTCTCCTTGGTGACTAAGCACCTCTAGAGTCATGTATGAGTACATTAAATTTATAATACAAAACCACAGTAGACAGTACATATATTCATATACTCCCAGCACCAACTGGTTAACTGAGAAATTTAACTGTAACTGACCTTCAGACCTCTACAAATCTTGTCAAAACCTATGTGCACTGCACTTGATGATTGCTCTAATTTTCTAATTGGCCAAGGAATAAACACTTCTTAGATCTCGGTTATAACAACAGTCACTCTTAAAATTCTGCATTCACATGGTCAGGCCAAGCAAGGTCATTCATGTGACTGTGTAACACAACCTTGCTTTTAATAGGTTACAAAGCTTGATGACAAAGTAATGATGGCCACAGTAAATATCACAGGCCTTACAATGTTTTCTGGATTGAAAACACTTTTTTTTCCAAGTCTATCCAACAACTGCATATAATCTGAATGACAATGGTTCTGACAGTTCTGAAGCCTCCCTATCATTCTTACTGAGAGTGGGGGAAGAGTAGCAATCCTGACAGTCGACTCAGTAGCTGTAGGCTGCTCAGTAAACAGCTGGGTGCGCTCCATAATCTGCTTCAGATGCTCTAAAGCTGATTCACAAAGTTTTGGATCATGACCTAAATTACGCCATGTACCTGACACACCACTGTTGAGAGAAAACTATGATATAGAGAAAATTACTTTACTATTTAGCTTAAGCCACGACTTTCTACACATCTTATATTATAGTGTTTTACACCATAACTGAAAAAAAGACGGTGAGACTTTGTCAGTAAGATAAGGATGGAGAAAATCTAGTTACTAAAATTAATTAGCTATTTACATAACTCTTTGTCATTTTTTCAAGATAGAAAGCTCTAGTGGAGATACATAAAACTACTGGTGAGAAACACTTTTGTAGCATTATCACAGGTATCAATGATAATGTTCTGTGAAAGGAATGATTTCTGATCATGCTACATGGTCTTATGCTAAACTAGTGCTCATAAAATACATATTTCTTATTTACAGACAGATTCATATGTACAAATTACATCTGGGAATTAGATTACAGCTAAAAAATCAATTTTCATTCATTTTCCATACATAATGTCCAAAACAATGAGAAAGGGCAAGGAACCAAGATACTAATAACAGAAAAAAGTATTACCTACCTTTCATATGGAAGAGGATAATTGAGCATAGTATCCAAGACTAGATTCAAGTTGTGAGCAGACAGTCGAGTCAGCGCTTCCACAGATCTTTTTCGAGTCTCTTTGTGACTAACCTTCTCTAGGCGAGTATATATTGAATCTACAAAGAGAGAAATACTCTATCAATGGCCTTAATAAGGTCTATATATCATTCTTATGAAAAATAACAAAAGACAATCCGATGTTAACAATACAAAATTATACTTCAACAGAAACTTGCCTAGCATCTCCTTAATGTGCTGGTGAAGCTGATGTCCACGGAGAGTAAATATTATGGTTATTACAAGTGCAACTCCTGATGAGGACTCTCCTAATTTGTCCTGCAGACCCACAACTACACATGATAAGAATGACCTCAGCTGAACAAATGTTAACTTGTTGCTGATGACCTGAAAAAATGGGACATGGGGAATAGTTAATGAACAAGAATGTTTTCAATATTTTGTTTGCCTCTTCTCAAATATTGTCATTGTGGAAGGTCTGACAAGTGAACTGTATGTAACATTTCAATTTCATTTTAGAATATTCAATACATTTTACCGTGCCAACATCTTTGACAAGATTGTCTATCCTCTGTGGGTCATCAACTGATATCTGTTCTTCAGCAGTCTGTAAAACATAAGAAAAAAATGAGTACTATATTGAGCAATCCTAATCAATGTCTCAATTAACACCTAGTTTCTTAAATGTTATACCCTGGCTATTGCACTGCTGCCTACATTCTGTGTGTGCAGTCAGAAGTCACTGTTCATTGTAGGCCTCATGTGTAGCAATAGCACACATTCAGTATTGGTTTCCTTTCAACTTCATTTCAATTTAAAGAAGTGATACTCTTCCCTAAAGGTGAGAGCCATCAAAATGACTAAAACATATAGTTTTGGCAGAAATATCTACCAATAGAAAACAATGAAACATAACTTCATTAACAAAAATATAAATAAAATGCATCCCAATATCTTCATATATGCATTTAAATAGAAGTCTAATGTTTGCCAAAACCGAAAACACAGCTACATTCACCCTATTTCCAATTTTACCTTTTTGACATAAGAACCTACATTCACCCTATTTCCAATTTTACCTTTTTGACATAAGAACATTCAACTAATAATATCTAATTCCATGAAATAGTTCAATTTGGGATAAATAATCTTAGCTTAAAAAAATATTAAACAATTTCACTTTCAGGGAATATCTATTCCTATTTCTCCATTACAGCTGTCAATCTCAAAAAGGGAAAGATTCTGAGGAATAGTAAAAACTGAGTTACTTGGGCCTTAAACAGGTATCTCTATCAAATGATGCCCTAGTACTATCAGAAAGTTATCCATGACAATTTCACTTTCAGGGAATATCTATTCCTATTTCTCCATTACAGCTGTCAATCTCAAAAAGGGAAAGATTCTGAGGAATGGTAAAAACTGAGTTACTTGGGCCTTAAACAGGTATCTCTATCAAATGATGCCCTAGTACTATCAGAAAGTTATCCATGACAAATCTGCTGAAAGTACTATGATTGGCAAAAGATGAGAAGCAATCACTTGAGGCAGAAAAACAACAAGTAAACTTGTGCAAAATTTCTTTTATGCACAGTGAAAATTGTCGCCAAACCTTTAGAAGCTCGAGATCCTCATCAGCATGATCAGGAGTCTGGCCATTGTAACGTCCCGCTATGCGTAACACCATATAGACACTACCCACTGCTTGTGTTCGCACTTGGGAGCTTGGGTCACTCAGGCGAGGTGTAAGAAAGGCCAGAAGATGACAGGTCTGGTTGAAGTTTGTTGGTCCCTGTAGCAATGTTTGAAATTATTACAGTAATATCAAATAATATGTATAACCAAAGATATGCATTAGTGTATCTTCATGTCCAAAATCATACAAATATACCTTCAAACAAACAGCTCTCACTCACGGCTCATATATAAGTGAATAGGTTTTGGTGAAGAAAGAATGAAAGAAAGAAAAAAGTAATTAAAACTAACACCTACATACCTCAATTGTAAAGGTTAAATGATCATAATAAGTACGAAGGGCCGTGTGAAGCAGTTCAACAGATTTGATCCTTATTAACTCAGCCGGTGCAACTGTCCATGACTGCAGAAGTGTTGTCACATCATCTAAGGTGGCAGGATTTGTGTCCTTCTGAATGATAGTTCTGAAAACATTTTAAAGGTACACTAGAAAAAAAACCTTTGGAACCAAGTAATACTAAAAGTAGGCTTTCTATGAACAAATATCTTTAAAAAACACATTTTAAATCCAAAAGTTTCAGAAAATGCTAAATAAGATACAAAGATATCAAATATAGGGCCTAAATATAAAAAAAATTAGTAGATGTATATAAAATGCAAAGCAATTTTGCTTCAAAGTTATCATCCACTACTACATATTACAATACAGAAAAAAATATTTTTCCAGCTAAAGGGTATGGATAATTAAAAAACAGTAGCACAAACATACCTGATGAGAACACTAAGCTGGGCATTGCATTTAGTAAGATATGGGTCAACATTTTCAGCCTGCGAGAAACGTGGCAATGTAGCATTCAGTCCTGCCTGCAGAATAATCGTTCTTTCTTCGACATTCAGCTGTGGCTCAAGAGCACTGGCTTTAGTTAAGGTTTTTAACTTTCTAATAATTAAAAAAAAAAACATACGGGCAAATATTATCAACAACCTGATATCTTCAACAGTTTACAGAGTCACTTTCCTATCTAACAAAGCTCCTTTAGTTGTTTGATGACTATGCTATCATGTTCCACTGCAACGTATATAGTTCACCTTCTTAATATATCAAACTTGGATGCATTACAAACACTTATATAACTACTGTTTCTTGTGATGTATACCAATACATCTCTCAAAGTATATCTTTGGATCTTTACATAGCAAGTTGTATATCAATTTTCTCAAACTTGTTCTTTTTGTATATCAGGGTGACAAATATTCATACTTTCTTTTGCAACCCTATCCTCCATTTTGCTCAATTATTTCAATCAAACAGATTTAACTCCGACACTTATGATATACAATATCTTCATATTATATTTTAAAAATTCCCGGCTTGTATACCTTCCTTGTGATCTGTGGCTAACTCTTTACATAATCTAACATCTCATCTAGGGGTAGAAACCCTATGTAAATCCAAATAAAATGAGTTTATGTTTTAAGCAAAGAAGGATACGCAAGATCTCTTAAAGCCTGCAGGACGCTAGCAAGCACAGGATGTGGAAGACCTTCACTCCTAGATGTATTGACTAGATGTGTAATAAGCAGAGGTCGTTGACGAAGCTTAAAGTCAGGGAGGCGAGTGAGGGCTCGGGCAATGTTGCTGATAGCATGTAGAACTGCTTCATTTACCATTTCACTCTGTAATTAATGAAAATCATTTAGATCATCACACATGCATACCTTCTGAATACACATTTTCCTTCTTTTTGCAATAAACGTGAAAATATTACAATACTGTAGTACTTCACATGGTACATAAACATGATAATACACTTCAATATAAATAAATTACTAATCTCCATTACTCTACCAGCCTGAAAATCTGTTTAATACTCCATAAACATAATGATCTGATACCTTATGCTTTTTCCTTACCTTATTACTATTGATGATATTAAGAAGATGAAGCATGATTGGGCCATCAACACGGCTTCCAATCACATTTGCTGGAGCCAAAGTGGAAATCTGACCGAGACACAGCACTATACTGGCTCGCATCCAGGAGGATTCTTCTACTCGAGTATCCTGCTGCAAATTTGAAAAACATGAATACGAAGCATAAAATTAAGTGGCATTTGCAAAATATAACTACAGCAAATAGAAACTATGCAATATTTATATACAGCATGTATATATATAGTATAATGGTCATGCAATATACAAAAGCAATACTTACTCCAGGAACCACAAATACAGAGACAGATGAGAAATAAATAAATAACCCAAAAGACTAGAAAAAATACCCATCTCAAAGCCAAGAAGATAACTATATACAGTCCAGCAGGCATTTGTTAGAGAGAAAGAAAACATCTGAAACATAATACTAATTTCAAACCAAATTAAGAGAAATCTGAGAATATCTTACTGTATTTCTCTATTTCATACTCCATGACCATTGATCACAATACCAGCATCAACATACCCGCAACTGATACCACTAAATACTGATACTATACTAAAGAAGAACAAGGATATACAGTATCATAAAAAAATATTACCTTGATCAAATTAAAAAATGACAGTGATTTTTTGGCAGGATCTGCTGTCTTGAGCCACATATCTATGTGAGTTAAAACAAGGTCTGTATGAGATGCAGCTGCAGTACCTACAGACAAGGCCAGGCTCTCACGCTCTGTAAGATTAGTATAAAGAGTTAGACTACATCATAAACAGTTTTTTTTATATCAGTTATGATAATCTATTATAATGCTAAAAGAAGTCTAAAAGTATATTATCTTAGATAAAAACTTTGTACACATTCAAGAGAGAAATGAAAACATTCCAGCTGATTTAAGCTATCTTTAAGCAATCAGATATCCACTGTTTAATGAAAGGACTTCACAAAAAGGTTTTCCATTCCAGCTGTAACTAGTTTTTCTTTTGTTAGCAATTTCTCAAAGTTAAATTTTAATGATTGTAAAAAAAATGTACTATACTCAAAGTATGACAATATTAAGCAATGTTTTTTTTTTTTCTATTAACATGGTGGAGCATCTTGATATTCAAGATCATGTTTAGTCTTTGTTCAAAAGTAAGCTTACACAGACCTGCACTTAAGATAGCATGGCAGGTTATGAGCGCAAATGGAGGAGAAAGCCACAATGGACACAAAAAAGATGACTTTTTAACTAGGTAATCTACACTGATTGCTTTAATGCCTTCTTTGATTCCAAGGTTTAGGTAAGTAATCCATTTTATGCCTCCATAATTTCCAAAGAATGTTATGGTGTTACTGCAACTTAAGGAACAGCCTAGCAAAATCAATATTTTCTTGTAAGCCTGAAGTTCAAATGACATTACAATACAGAATCAGTTTACCACATATACTAACCAACAGCTGATTTATGACTAGTAGCATTGAACAAAGAGTCAAGAGTCGTGGCCACAAAGGTTTTGTTGGACATGTGCTTTAACGTGACTCCAATCAGCGACATCAAGAAACAGAGTTGTGCCTGCTGCTTATCATATAAGTGAAGTTGATCCATCTGAAGGGAAAGAAAAATAAGACAATTACATGTTCAGTAGAGTTTCAATGCAAAAGATACTAAAAAAATCAAATGTATTCTGTAAATAAAAAAACTTTACTAATACAGAGGTCACAGAGACATACAGCAACATATGAAATGTAAACTAAAACATTTAATTACTTACAAAGAGAATCGGCATTTAACTGTACAATACTGGTGGTTAGAGCTGAATGATAAATACAGCATTTGCCAAAATAGGTTTCCTATATGAATAATTTACAACATCCAGCTTGGGATTTATCCACGACAAAACTATTCTCTTAACTGCATTCTCAACATCAAAGCTGTGTTTGCCAATCTAACAATGCAATTGATCTAAATAAAGGTTTTACCTAATCAATGCATGGAGAAAAATTTTGTCTTCAAAATCTATGAAATGAGGTTTATCATTTTTTGAATATTGCAGACACCATGAGGGGGGGGGGGAATCTAATTTCTTCTCAATGCAAAAAGCAAACTTTCAATTCTGGAACTGTTTAATTCAAATTTATCAAATAGTGATACCTATTATTCTCTGAGGGCTTGACATTTTTGTACCTTCTGACCACATATATGCATATGAACCGAAGCTATGAATATGAGAATGACATTCTAAATCACATATTATGTTTTTCACTAAAAACAGAAGCCATAAGAGCACAAAGATTTTAAACTAAACCTACTATATTATACAGTTGAATAGAATCATCTTCTGGAATAATAATAATAATAATAAAAAAAAAAAAAAAAAAAAAAAAAAAAAAAAAACAATAAAGACCTGAGCCACTCCAACATTAATAGTAAATTCTTCACTATTGATATTGATGATTGTTGATGCAAGGAAATCCCTGAGAGAATCATGCCACATCTGAAAGAATTAAAACAACTTATCAATATTTACAAATGTCATCCTCTAGATTAATGTATATCTGGATATATAGATAAAATCTGTCATACCAAGAATTGTAAAAAAAACAAAAAAAAACAGAAAAGTTGTTCTTACAATATCTTGAGGGTACAATTTTGACACTTCTCACCTGCATTGCTGAAGGTTCAGCATCCCCCTTAGATGTAAAATCTTGCAATGTTGCCAGCAGCTGTGGGAGGTGCTGGCTCCAGGGTTCCACTACTTGAGGATTGACATGAGGTGCTAAACCTTGAAGAAGTGTGAGAGCTGCAGTGCCTATGGTTCCATCTCCAGGAATGCAGCTCAACACCAAAAGGCGTGCCAACAAAACATGAGCTGTTGGTGGACCCGGTGGGCCTGTTAGCAATGGCCCTTTATCCTCTTCTGGTTTACTGTTGTTAGCAAGATGAGCCAGACAACCCAGAGTAGTTGCTAAGCTCGTCTCATACTCAGGAGTACATACAAAGTTCAACAAATGTGGCCACAATAATGGCCTGGCCCCATCCACAGTAGTAGCCAAAAGATGGAGTACCCTACGACTTACTTCAGACACTGATTCCCCATCTGGTTCAGCAAGAGAAGGTCTTCGTGTCTGTGGTGTTGATACCCCAGCTGAGTGTTTCACAAGATATGTAATGAAGGGAGCTCCACTTTGTGCATCCAAATGGCAATTATGACAGAGAGCAACAATAACCTGTGTAAAACTCTTTACCACTTTACTATTGGGATCACTTAGGAGAGGATTCAATGCTGATATCAAGTTGGATATATGAGAATTTGTCAGGGTCTTACTATTTACAAGGTGCTTTGATACTATCAAGGCACCTACCCTCTGCATATGACTTGCATTCTCTAACCTTTGCAGCAAGTGTGTCATGACATTTTCTGGAAAATGTTTTGCCAGCAGTTCATAACACCTGAGAACTTCATAATGGTTCTTTACAGTGAAAGGCTCTGAATAATTAGGAATAACACACACCTGGTTGAACACACAGCCTAGTAAATGGTCAACATGGAACTTCATGCCTTCAGTGAGGTTATTCTTTAGCATTGCATCAGTGATTAGTGCCAGGGAGAAGGTAAGGCTATAAGGGGAAGAAGCCTTCCGATACAGAGAGAGAATGGTTGTTACCACTAACCCTGCAAGTTCCTCAAGTTTTTCCTTAGGGAGGAGATGACTCATGTGCCCCAGACAAACTATTGTCTCTTGTCGAACAAGAGAATTGGAGCTTTTTAACCAAAGGCTAACTAAGATTTCAAATATTGCAGCACTCTCTGTCATGTAAGCTTCTACACTGATATCAGGATCAGGTTCCTTATTTGCAATTGCCTCTTGAATTGTCTCACAGAACTTGCTCAGCATCATTGCTAAAGCCACCTTCAAATTGTCCTGCTTTACTGATGGAAGACACTGCACCATTAAACCCAACAATACTTTAATGAAAGGGACAGTTCCTTTGACATTAACAACAGCCAAAGCTCCTAGAGTCTCTGCAATGCTTTGTGAAGGGAGGGTGCCAGCCTGAATTTGACCAACCAAAGTCTCCATCACCTGGGATGATAAAAAGAAAAAGAAATACTGGTGATGTGTGAATAGTGCCAATGACATAATTCATCAATTCAAACATTTCATATAAGAAAAGCATGCTAATATCAATGACATATATCAAGTATACAAACATTTCATAAAAAACAGATCCTACTAATTCATTTCATCAAAATACGTTACTAGTTTTGAACTTTAAAATAAAAAAATTGACTTACGACTATTTAAAAGTACTGAAATAAATTAAGTTATGAGAATTCAACAGCCTATATAATTTCCTTTGTATCTTGCAGTTCTCTAATTAAAGTTACAAGAAAAGTATTTTTACATTTACTAAGCTGAGTTACAATATCATCAAATACTTTTGATATTTGTTCACGAATAAAGTAAAACAAAAACTCACAGCTGAACAATGCTTGGGATTACTACCCAAAGCAACCATTAGGCCTGATGCAGCTTCTTGCAGATCTGGTGCCACAGATGGCAATGTTAAAAGTTTAACTGCTGCATCTGTCCATGTGTCAATCAATTCCTTGTCATCAATCTTTTCGCCACATTCACGTACTATGTTCTCTGCTGTATTGTATAATATGGATTGTACCTGCACCTGTAAAACAGAAAGAGAAAATGAGAAAAGACAAGGTACCAAATAAGATGACTTTTTAAATAATCAACTCTAAAATGTTCCTTACTATAAATAATGTATTGGATCTTCACAATAAATAACATATAATCATTTCATGATCACTGCTACTACACAGAAATAATAGAAAACCCAATTAAAGACATACCTTTGGTGCAGTCTGTGGACTCGAGATAAACTTATGAATTGATGATAAAACAAAGCCAGGATGCTTGTGGCCCAGTGTTATGAGGGATCCTGCAACTGTCTGCCGTACACCCTCATTATTGTCCCCTGCCGATTCCAGGAGACCCCAGACCAATCCTAAGAGAAGAAATAATTCATAAGTGAGGCACAAGAGTAATTCATTACTTTGTGGTAACAGTATATCAAATGGGCTTATTTAAGAGAGTTTGTGTAACATTATGTATACAACAATATGTATAACACTAATAAAAAATCCTAAATATCTCTGGCCTTGCTATTTTGAGCCTTCCATCTTTCTATTTTGTGAAAAGAACAAAACTTACTTCCGAAAATTGCGTGGAGAAAATAAAAATGATGAATGAATAATCTAAAAATGAATATTTTCCCCTGAGTACCTTATCCATAGGTTAACATTGATAACTAACTATCAAGTACACTCAATCTTTGATTCTTTCCTATATCTGAGTCCCATTATCTTGATAACTGGAAAAAGTATGTTGTACAATACAGAAATTGTTCACAAAAGAAGATCCTAAATGGAGATTAAGTAGAGACAACCTGCATTACCCTTCATTTTGCAACAACAACAGAACATACTGGTATTTACATGTAACCACTACTGGCATCAATATATTGCAGGTTTCATGACAAACATGATACTAAGCAGAATTATCATATATTACAGCGGAAAGCCAAGACTTATTCAGTTGCAAGTCTGGGATCCATAGACGTCAACTGACACATGCCTAATCTACGAAGAATAAGCCATTAACACAGGAAAAGTATGTTACTTTTCTGAATTCTATCATTTTTTTATTGTCTCTTCTTTTTTCTAATATTCTTTTTGTTTGTTTTGTATGCACCTCCTTGATTTGGCACATAAACAAATATTTTTTATCAATTCATTAGGTAATCTAAAAGGAGTTAAACTTTAACCATTTCTCAGGACACTTTGAAATATCTTGATACCTGGGGACTACAACTGAATAACTGTAGCAATAGATAATATGTTTTCTAGATGTATAGAATCTTTGTCCAGATATCAAAAATAGCATTTTCATAATCAATACTTTGATTATTTTCAGAAAATACTTAAGAATAATGACAAAAGCAACAAATTTATTAATATAATAATATTTGGAATACTTGTGTTAAAAATAACAAAAACTTTGTATAGTAATCATAAAATCACTCTTTCATACACATTAAAAAATAAGGAAAGGGTACAAGAATGAATTGAAAGGTCAATGAATACGGAAACATTTTCATAGAACTTGAAACATTAAAAAAAAGGAATGAAGGAAGGAAAAAAACAAGTGATATACCCTATATAGTTGCCAGCGAGTTTCTGGTGCTTTGGCAAAGGTTAATAAGCCTCCACTACATAATGATATCTTCTCGTGAGATGGAACTTGGAATGGTTTTAACTGACAGTGAGTAAAGATACAAATTCATACATACAAGATAATCCTGTTTTTTATTATCTTGTTATTTATTTATTTTTTTCCTTTTCATTTAACTTTTACATTTTTAATTTGTGACAACTGTATAAGCAAATTGTTCTGAAATTCAAGAATATATAGATCCCATGCACTGTTTATCTTGTACTGCATTAATGTCCAAAAGTGTAATCATATTGACAAAAGTATTAATCAGAGAGTGTGCAAGAAAAATGCTTATCCTTTGCAGAAGAAACTTTAATGGCTTGAGTTTCTCTGTCAGGTTCTTTCATAATATCATCTATTACTTTAGCTCTCTGGTTTCCATCAGAACTTGGTGACCTTAGAGTTATAAAATCAAATGTTTATCAATTTCCTCCAATTAATTATTGCCAAACAAAAATGAATTAATAATCATAAATAAAATATTTTTGACAGACCACACCCCTTTTCTCTGCATTGGAGTTCTAAAGCTTTCTTTCAAAATTCTTGTTTTTGGCATTCTATAATTGATAAATCTACTAAAATGCATAATATCTAAAAATGTAGAGACACATAATTGTGTTACCCATGTAAATAGATGTACAGATAGTTGGATTGATAAATGAACATATTTTGCACTTGTAAATTTGGGCTGGAAAATAGTAATGCCTTCTGATTAAGAACTGGACATGAACAGATATTTAAGCATTAATTGTGGGCATTAATTGTGGTCAGTTTGTCATATGAATTTATCAATAATAACCTTTGTTAATCTTATCACTTCAACCAATTTTTTCCTTTTACTTTCTGACACTGATAAACTACACTGATTTGACGTAAATTACTGCAAACTAGGAATAAATCGACAAATCATGAATGTTTTGGACAATGACATTTTTTTTTTCTTTTTTTGTTTACTATTGACAAACGTAAAAAAAAAGGCGAGTCTGCAGTAGGCCTACTTACCTCTCTCTTTTTCCTTCACCTGCATCTTGCCAGGACTTATTTCAGGCTTCGCAGTACTCATGTTGGCGATGACGATGAACTGACACACAGTATTTACTTCTGGGTAATTTAAAATGACCTTAATGGAGCGAATGACATCCCCTGCTTCAACCTGCAGTCGCGGCTTCCAGGTGTCCGTCACGTCAGTAAAGCCGAACACTTCACAAAATTAATGCATTCACGTTCGTTTTCTTCATAGCATAAGTCTCGTAATCTAGATAGAATCGTGTGCTCTTCTATTCCCTAGCCATAATTCTGCTAAACTGATGTATTTTCGGATAATATGATACGTGGCAGAATGATACAGCTGTTAATGTTTACAACCTGAGCCTTTCCGAAACCTTGCACTGACTTTGGCTTCGGCGGCCAACTGTCAGTTCTTTCATCATCTGCGATCTAAAATTAGGATCTATCCTCGTACATTCGCTATCTTTCTCCTTTCGATATAAAGTCTGGTAATTTATTTCCATATGATTGGCAGTATTCAAAATGCTATTCTTTTTTGCCAAGCCACAGAAAACATGTTGCAAGAGCGGGTGTCAATAAAGACCGGAAGCTAAACTTGAAAAGCCATCACGTGACAGGCAACCAGCATGAGGTAATCTGCTATTTTATTAGCATATCCTCAAAGCTCACTTTCTTATCTCCACTCCATTCTGTAACTCTTGATAAGCGTATGATTTTTGCCCCCATGTTTTTTTTTCTGGGTAGAGGGATTAAAAGTACGTTTTCACTTTTTTAAAGCTTTCTTTTAGCTCTTATCTCATTCAAGTGAGCTTTACTGTTGCAGGAATTGGTTAATTACCATCGTCTCTGTTACCCTGATCTACCAAAGCCATTTCTCATGCAAATCTTAGAATTATCCAAGATGACTTTCCTCATTGGTATTTTTTTCTAATCGTTGCAGTTCATTTAACTTTCACTGTCGTCCGAAATACAGGTACCAAATGATTAAACAATTTTTCATTCAGACGTCATTTTTAATAGTTTATTAATTATTTGTCAGTACCATGTGTAGGTGTTTTTTTAATCATCTGCATTCATTTTTTTCTTATTCTTAAACTACCTTGTCCAAGTTTTCTCGGTTAGTTCATAAATGATAATAATATAATTGCATATCAGGATTAATTGATGTTATATTATCAATTCATCCATCTCTAACAGTGAGGCAGATTTTTCACAAGTCACGAAAATGTGTTTTCATTGTGAGATTTTGTGAAATTATAGGCTTTACTGTCACAAGTCAGAGGGTGCAGACACAAGTGCAAAAATGTACCTAAATTCTAATTCTAGAGAGAGAATCGGTTCTATATCTTTCATAATAATTTCATCAGAATGCACTAGAACGGTAATTCGTGCACATAAACCATGAGGCGATATCTTAATGGTGCCTTGACATCGTCTGTTTCTTACACACGTTTCAACATGCGTATACAGCCATGCACTATTTTTAAACTGTGGTACCTGGTTCAAGATTCCTGGAGAGGAGCATATTTTCTGCGTTACGAGCGTTTCAAAAACGATTAATTTTACTTTTTTTCAACTTTTAAACGTTAAAAACCGTTTAAATATATATATTATATATATATATATATATATATATATATATATATATATATATATATATATATAATTATTGATAATGGATTTCGGTTACTGAATGGGGAAACCACACACTTGCGGGTATTTTAGCAAGATAAAAGATAGAACAACCAAATACTATTTTTGGACCGGAAGTAGTAAATTTCAGACGGAGAAGGGAGGTAAAACAAAGGGAGAGAGGGGAATAGGCAAAGGAAGAGAAGAGAAAGAAAATTAGGGAGAAATGAAGAGTAAAAATAGAGGAAAAGAGAAGGATGAGGGGGATGGGAGGGAAGGGAAGAATGAAGAGGAAAGCAAAGAGATGGAGAAAAAGATGGGCGGAGAGGAGAACGAAGGAATGAAAAGGAAACGAAGAAGGGAGAAAAGAATGGGAGAAAAGGGAAAGGAAGGAAGGGATGGGTAGTAAGAGAGAGGAAAATGGAGGATGAGGAGAATGGGAGGAACGGAGACGGATGAAAGGAATGGTTATTATTATCATTATCACTATCATTATTATTGTCATTATTATTATCAACATCATTATCATTATTGTTATTATATATCTATTATCTAATCTTCATAATTGTTGTTATCATTATTATTGTTATTATTATCTTTTTTATTATTGTTATCATTATTATCCTCATACTTGGGGTAAAAGACGCATAGCTATATTTCCTTTGGCGTCGCGTTCCAGATGATTATTAATACTCTTAAAGACATCATTTTGATCCTGATCACTATCATTATTATTACCATTATTGTCATTACTACAATTGCTACTACTACAATATCATTATCATTATCATCGGTATTATAATTACTATTATTGTCGTTATTACTATTATCATTATCATTATTATTATTACTATTATTATTATCATTATTATTATTACTATTATTATTATCATTATTATCATCATCATCATCATCATCATCATAATTGTTATTATTGTTATCATTATCATAATCGTTGTTATTGTTATCATTATTGTCCTTAACATCAACCTCGCAACTCTAGCTCCGGCCGACGCAGATTATATTGACGGCTCTATCTATTTTCTGTTGAATTAGCCAGTGGATTTTGACAAATAAATGGTAGAGGAGTAGATGTAGACATTGGCGCTAATCCATGGTAGATGAATAGATGAGATTGGCGGTAAAGATTGATAGATTTAGTAGAATATTAAGGGTAGGTAAAAGTTTTATTTGTTTGTCTATAAATGAAACTTTTCTGTACGAAAGCTAACAGCTGCGGCTTCTCGTCTCAGAGAGCTTCTTATTTATACTTAACATCCTGTTGATATTTTTTGCATGTGGTATTGATGTACTAATACTGGATTATATCAGTATTTGATAACAATGAATAAACGTTATATCTGTTACATTGTTTATCAGCTGATTTTAAGGCTTCTATGTTTTCATTTGCTAATTCTTTTTCTCTTGTTTTTTTCTATGTAATAGCTAACTGGGTTTTTGCCAGTAAGATTGTATAAAAAGGTTCCAATGGACTGTGGTAAAAAGATGAGTAGTTTGAATATGGCTGAGCACCAGTTGTTTGTATTTTGAGAGATGCATGTCAGGAGATGCATAATAGGAAATACATTCCGGGAAATGCATGTCAGGAGATGGATGTCAGGAAATGCATATCAGGAAATGCATAATATATTAGTCAATTCCATTTGTTACAATGGATATACTTTACTGTGACATGCTGTCCGTTTTATTTTGCTTCCAAATCTCCCCCTGTGTGCAAGGATGGCCGGGCGCGGGATTGAACGCAGGTCTGCAAGACTGCTAGTCCAACACGCTAACCACTGCTCCAGCACAGCACACGCATGTTAAGAAATGCATAAAAGGAAATGCATGTCAGGAAATGGATGTCTGGAAATGCATGTCAGGAAAAGCATAATAGGAAATGGATGCCAGGAAATGGATGTCTGAAAAGGCCTGTCAGGAAAAGTGTCACTAAATGCATGCCAGGAAATGCTGCCCAGGATATATATGTCAGGAAAAGCATGTCGGGAAATGCATGTCAAAAAATGCAATCCAGGAAATGCATGTTAGATAATTCGTCAGGATATGGCTCTGCTAAAAAGATTTCTCGTCCAAAAGAAGAAGCAGACCTGTAAACTTTTAAAAAGTTTTCTGAGTGTCTTTCCCATATTAGTAATATTATCATCATCATCAATTTTGTGGTTTATTGTGGTTTATTTTTCTTGCTTTGATACATTTTCTTTTATCATGTCCATCACTGGGATTACCAGTGTGGGCCTTACCTTATTTGGGCCATATCATCATTACCATTATTATCAACTATTATTACCATTATTACCAATTATCATTATTATTACCAATCATCATTATCACTATTATCAATTATCATTATTACCAGTCATCATTATCATTATCATTATTACCTAGCATCATTATCAGTATTACCAATCATTACTATCATTATTGCCAATTATCATTATCCGTATCATCATACATGCAAAGCATCATTCGTGTAGAAAGGGGGAAAGCCAATTACATCTTTGATGGTTTTATTATATTTATTCTGTTATTTCATATTATCATACGTAAAGATACCATTCTACAGGAGAGAGAAAAAAAAAACTATTTGAGAAACCCGCGATTTTTAAAAAGATTTGGAAGATTTTCATAAAGTATAAAAAAATCTCTGTACAGCTAATTAACAAGGCCTTGGGTATTTCTCTTTGCGCGAAGCTTGAATCTTTCTTCTAGCTAACTAATGCGTCATCTTGAAAGGATCTTGAAACGAAGACGAACTTGGAGCCGCCGGGACACGGGGGACGGTGCAGACGGAAAGATTGGCGAGAGAGATCAGATTGGGACAGATGATTTCGTTCAAGTATGTGAATGTGTGTGTGTGTGTGTGTGTGTGTGTGTGTGTGTGTGTGTGTGTGTGTGTGTGTGTGTGTACACACATACAAATATATATGTGAATACACACACACACACACACACACACATATATATATATATATGTGTGTGTGTGTGTGTGTGTGTGTGTGTGTGTGTGTGTGTGTGTGTGTGTGTGTGTGTGTGTGTGTGTGTGTGTGTGTGTGTGTGTGTGTGTGCGTGTGTGTGTGTGTATGTACATATATGTATATATGTATATGTATATATATACATATATATATTTATATATATATATATATATATATATATATATATATATATATATATATATATATATATATATAGTTCATATGTGTATGCACTAGATAGCATGGAATGGCCCGCGAGGCCCCTCGACCCGGCCGACCCGACTATTGGTTCGCGGCGAGGCTCAGCACAGAGTTATGGAGGTCTCTGCCGACGACGGCGTCTAACCAGGATGTAGGAATGACTTGGAACAGCGACAGGGCGAACCTCACGACCAATGGCGCTGCAGAATATACAGCTTCGGGCCGTTCCAGTATCATGGCATATCTGAAGGAAAGCAGGCTCATGATACCACGTGAACAATAAGAAAAATACATTGTTGCTTCTGCGTAAACAAGTAATTGTAGTGCACAGCCATTTTAATGTGAAACCAGATTTAATCTTACGCTCTCTTATATTCATACCATTATTCATATGAAAATCATATTGTCTGATGTCAAAACTATCATTTTAAATTCCTAACTCAATTGAATTTTATTTGGTTATTCATATATTTATTATTATTTTCAATCTGGACAGTTTAAAAGTCTTGATTGAGCTCAGAATGGATGCCACAAACAGACAACTCTCCTCCTGGACGGCGCCTCTTGCCTCACCTAAAGCACTGCATCAGGTAATCGTCGCGGAGATCCTGCACCTCGGACACGCCCTCGAAGCACTGCTGGAAGGTCCTCTGCATCCGCTCGATCATAGGCCCGTAGTCCTCGCGGGTTTCGGGCGCCGCCTCCGCCATCATGGTGAGCAGCTGGTCCGCGTTGGCCACCAGGATGCCCGTGCGGTTGGGGAGGTTGCCTGTGGACGGGGAAGTTAGTCATATGCTTTTGGATTTTATCTTATATGTTCCGTCATTGTATTTTCTTTAATTTATATCTGTTAATGAAAAAAAGAAGAAAAAAACATGCACAACTATGGCACAAGGCCTTTGTTCTAACGAGCTTGTTTGTCTTTTAAATGGATCTTGAAACTCACTAGCTAAGCACAAGTGTACGCAGCAATAGACACATGCAAATGCACAAAAACAAACAAATGCTTACTTATATATATGTAGGTGTATGTAGACTCGCATCCATCAAGAATCAATCTATTTACATTCCCTCTTTTTAAGAACATCTATTTAAATATCATTCACCTTTGGGTGACTAACAAGACTAAAATATATGCTTAATTAACAAATACACCTTTAACCTTGAAGAAATATTACATAATGACTATACGTTCCCTTTGCATGCAATTCCAAAAGTTCCCATTCCCTTAGCAGTATGAAACATAACCTTTTAAACATAAACCAACAAAAACAGGCAAAAGAAATATGAAGAAAAAAGACCAAATTCCCCCAAAGCCATGGACTTCAGCAAGCGTATTCACACATCGACTAGCTCACAAGGGCGGACCACAACAACGGAGACTCCGAAGGGCGCCACCTCGCGACGAAGGGCCTGGCTGTACCCCTCCAGACCCCACTTGCTCGCGCAGTAAACACTCATGAAGGGCGACGCCAGCTGGCCGGAAGGAGAGGACACGTTCACCACACGACCTGCAGCGATGCCAATCAAACGAATAATGGATACTTCTGCTACTATTTATAATTATGATAATATATATAAAACAGTGTTGCTACTACTACTACTACTATTAAGAAATATAATGATATTAATAATAATGATGATAATGACAATAGTAATAATGATGATAATGACAATAGTATTGATAATGATAATTATGGTAATAATAACAATCACATAATGATAATGATAGTAATTATGATGATAGTAATAATGATAAAGGTAATAATGATAATGATAATCATATTGATGATAATAACCATAACAATAATAACAATAATGATAATGACAATATCAATAATGATAACAACAATAACAATATCAACAATAATAATAATAGCTATAATAATAATAATGTAAAAGACAACAATGATAATAATAACAACAAGAATCAAAAATGGTAATAAAAAATATGAATAATAGTAGTAGCAGTAACTATAGTAACAACAATGACAATAACGATAATAACAATGATTATGATGACAATAAAAATTGCAATAATAAGCATGATTAAGGAAGAACAACAAGGAGTAGAAATGATGAGAGTGATTGAATTGTGAAATTAGTGATAGGGATCATAGTGATAAAGTTCTGGATTATAATGATGTTGGCAATGATGTTGGCGACACAACTGTCACAACAATGATATAGATAACAATATCAATAATAATGATAATAATAATAATCATAAGGATAATAATGTTAATAATAATCATAATAATGATAAAAATGTTAATAATAATCATAATAATAATGATAATAATGATAGTGATAACGATAATAACAATAGTAATAATGATAACAATAAGAAATATATAACATTAATAATAATAAAAGTAATGATAATAATGATAAAAATACTACTACCAATAATTATAATAATAATGACGATCCCAACCGTATCAATGATAACACTCCTATTAATAATGATAACAAACCTTTCCTTCCATCTTTTCCGAAAGCCAAACCCTTTGAGGTCAGCCCTTCATATTCCACAAGTCGAAATCTACGAACCAATCAGCACAAAGAAATAATCCTATTACCGGTAATAGGCTACAATTTGTTCCCCGAGTAATGTTCGCTTATATATAGCGATAACCGCAATTAGCTTTGTTTGCGTAAGCGAGAATTGACCGCCTTCGACACACGAGGCCAAGCTACCAACACGAACTTCCCCCCCGATGCTGTTCGCTTTGGTCGCGCTACACGCTTTCATTCCCGCTTTTTGCGCTAATGTTAGCATTTTTTTCCTGTGTGTGGCGGTGGAAAGAGGGTTAAAATACGGTAAAGATATTTGTGGCGTTAATATGTTATTGATGTTATTAATGCTAATGATAAGTAAATAATTATGATGATGATAATTATTATAATGAAAATAATATTCAATGATAAAGATGACAATGATGATGATAATAATGATAATGATTATGATAATGATGATGATGATAATGATGATGATAATAATGATAATAATAAAAAAATAATAACAAGAGCAAAAGCAATACTAGTGATAATGATAATGATGAGAATCAAAATAACAGCATCAATAATGATAACAATAATGATAACAACAGCAATAAAAATAATGATAATTTATGAACAATAATGATAACAATAGCAATAATAATAGCAATATTGATAATAATGATAGTAATAAAAATAACAAAATCATTATCAATTAGTATCAATGATGATAAATATAATGATAATGATAATAACAATTTTGATAAAAAACTATAAAGATATTGACCGTAATACTACTAATTAAAACTATTAATGATAATTTTGAAGACAGTAATGACGATGATAATAATTATAACAACAAGAACAGCAACAACAATAATGATGATGACAATAACCATAATAATAACATTAGAGAAATGAAGCTAATGATAATAATTATTATGATAATAACGACTGTAATAGTGGGAAATAACAATAATTATAGTAACAATAATGATGATAACAATAACAACAGTAACAGTAATGTTAATAATAAAGACAAACAATAAGAAGAAAATAATGATAATGATAACAATAATTATAATGATAATAAAAATTAACGATAATAGTGATTTTGGTAATGATAAGGATAATGATGATGACATTGATAATAATGACGGTAATGATAATAATATCTACAATGAAAAGTAATCAAACAGTAATGATAATAATATTGATATGAATAATAATAATAACGATAATAGTGATAATAATGTTGATGATGGTGATGATGGCGATGATGATAATAATATCTACAATGAAAAATAATCAAACAACAGTAATGATAATTAATAATATTAATATGAATTATAATAATAACAATAATGATAGTGATAATAATAATGATGATGATGATGATGGCAATAATATTTACAATGAAAAATAATCAAACAGTAATGATAATAATGATATAAATAATAATGATAACAATAATAATAGTGATAATCATGATGAGATGAGAACGATGATGATGATAGTAATACTACTATTGATACTAATACTAATACTCATACAAATACTGATAGTAATGATGATGACAATAATAATGATAATAATAATAATAATAATAATAATAATAATAATTATAATAATAATAATAATAATAATAATAATAATAATAATAATAATAATAATAATATCAATAGTAATAATATTAGGAATAGTAATAATAGAAATAACAATGATAATAATAATGATAAAAAATAATAGTAATGATATTAGTAATAGTAATAATGATAATAATGATAATAATAATAATAATAATAATGATGATGATGATGATGATGATGATGATGATGATGATGATGATGATGATGATGATGATGATGATGATGATGATGATGATGATGATAATAATAATAATAATAATAATAATAATAATAATAATAATAAATAACAAATAATAAATAATATACTACTAACGATAATGATGATGGCAGTGATAAAAGTAATAGTAATAGATATCAGAAAAATGATAATAATGATAACAATGATAATAATAATAATAATGATAATGATAATAGAAATAATAATAATAATAATAATGATAATAATAATAATAATAACAATAATAATAATAATAATAATAGTAATAATAAGAATAAGAATAAAATAATAATAATGATAATAATAATAATAGTAATAATAATAATGATAATAATGATAATGATAATAATAGTAATAGTAATGATAATAGTAATGATAATAATAATGATAATATTAATAATAACAATAATAATAGAAATGATAATGATGATGTTAGGAGAATGATAAGAAAAATAGCAATAATGATAGTAAATATAACAACAACAATAGTAATGATTATGACGATAATGATAATAACAATGAAGATAATATCAATAATAAAGATAATGATACTAATGATGATGATGGTAATAATAATAACAATAAAAATAACTATAGTAATAACTATGAAAATCGTATCCATAATAGTAATAATAATGATAAGATAATAATGACGGTAATAATAATAATGATAATAGTGATGATAATGATAATGATAATAATGATAAAAATAGCAATAGCAATGCCAATAATAATGATTACAATGATAACATTGATAATAATGATGGTAACAATAATAAAGATAATAGCAATAACAATGGTGATGGTAATGGTAATGATAAAAACAATAATACTGGTCATGCACTATCCTGTTTCCCAAGTCCAGCTTCCTCCGCGGACTTGGACTTGACATAAATCCTCACCTTTGTTCCTCCTGAGGACGGGCAGAAGGTCGCGGGTGAGGAGAATGGCCCCGGTCAAGTTGACAAGTACCTGGCTGGTCACCATGGGAGTCGTCTGCCACTCACAATGCGCGTAGGTCAGAACTCCAGCATTGTTCACTAGACACCACAGCTCTGGGGAAGGAAGATCAAGATTTTGTTTGTTTCTTTTGTAAGTTCGATTTTTCCTTGTGTGCGTTGCGGGGCACGTTTGAAAAAGAAATGGAGATGATAATGTAATTATGGTAGTGTGCCTGCTGTATGGTGGAATGTCGATCTATTCTTATTAAGTATTGATTCACTGACCTTGATGCTTAACCAGATATTCATGGGACTTGAATGCCTCTTCCTCCATGACGTAAGAGGGAGATGTACTCACTCTTCCGCTCCTCCTGAAGGCGCGCGATCGTTTTCTTCAGGTGCTCGACGCCCTCCATTCGGCGCAGGTCGAGGTGCACGACGATCACGCCCGCATCTTGAAGCTGCTGGGCGGGGATTGAGAGGGTGGAGAGGCAAGTGGCAATCACAGTGAAGCCCCACGCCCGCGCCCGCAGCGCCAGGGCGTACCCGATGCCACTGTCGCACCCGGTTACCACCACGACGCGCCCGTCCGCCTCAATTTCCCGCTCCGGCCGCGACTTCCTGCGAGCGGCCACGGCGGCGGCGACGGCGACGAGGAGGCTGCCCCAGGCCGCCCATGACCACATGATTCCGACCGCCCGCGCCCTCCGACACGTGCGAACTACGCCTGAAGGTCAGTGGTTCCCGATAAGAAAATCTACACATGCAAAAGCAAGCAGGATAATGCAGGATAATATGTACATATATAAATAATAATATGTATGAATATGTATGCGCACACACATGTATGGTTCCATGTAAAACACACACATATATATTTATATGTAAATATATACATATATAGATACATGCACACACACACACACACACACACACACACACACACACACACACACACACACACACACACACACACACACACACACACACACACACACACATATATATATATATATATATATATATATATATATATATATATATATATATATATATATAATGAAGGTGACATAAGAACAAAGGTAGCAACAGTAATAACAATAAACAGTAGTAATAATGATAATCATAACAATGGTAACAATACTACTACTAACAGTACGAAAGCTACTACTGCTAATGATGATGATGATAATAATAATAATGATTAATAATGGTAATTATAATAATAGTGATAATACTGATAACATTGATAATCGCTTAGATAAAAAATAATCATAATAAATGATGATAACAATGTCAATGAACAATAATGATAATGATATTGAAAATAATAACAATATTGAAATAATAGAAACAATAATAGCTACTATAACAATAATAATAATATTGATAAGAATAACATTAATGATAATAATGCTGATAATAATGGAAATTATGACAATAATGATAATGACAAGAATGGTGATAATTTTGACGAAAATAATGAAAATTAGTGATAGTTAAAAAAACAAGTAATAATAAGAGAAATGATAATAAGTGATAATGGAAATAGTAGTAATAGTATCAATAATAACAATACTAATGATAATAACAGTAATGATGATAATAATAAGATCAGTAACAATAATGATAATTATTATGATAATAATTGATCATAAAAATAATAACCGAAATGATAATAATGATAGTAATGATATCAACAGAAGTAATAATAACAATAATAAGGATAATCATATAAAAATTGTGATAAATATGATAATAATAATAACAATGATGATGATGATAATGATAATAATGATAATAATAATATTAATTATGATAATAAGAATACCAATAATGCTAATGAAAATAATAATGATAATCATAATGATTACAATAACATCATCATCATGGTAATAGTAACAATAACAACAACAATAATAGTAATAATGTGGATAATGATGACGATAATGATAATGATTATAATGATGATGATAATAATAATAATGATAATAATAATAATAATAATAATAATAATAATAATAATAATAATAATAATAATAATAATAATAATAATGAGGATAATAATAATTATAATAATAATAATAATAATTATAATAGTAGTCAAAATGATAGTAACAATAATTATAAAGGTAATGATAACAATGATAATGATGATAATATTCATAATAACAATAACAACAATAACAACGGTAAACATAAAAATGATAATAGTATTGATAGCAAGAATAACAACAATTTCATCAACAACAACAATAATAATGATGAAAATAATGATAATGATAATGAAAACAAGATCAAAACAATAATAATAACATTAACAATGATAATTACAATGATAATAATAATAACAACAATCCTAACAAGAACAACAACAATGATATTTGTTAATGAGATGATAAGCGAAAATGATTATCATGAACATATCAATGATATTAATGATGACATGACAAAAAAGTAAAGATAATGACAATGGTAATGATAATTACAATGGAAATAGAAAAAATGAATATAAAAGCAACATTGATAATGATAGCATTGATACTGATGATTGTAACAATAATAATGAAAATAATAGCAATGATACAAAAATAATGCATATAATAAAAATGATACAAAAATAATAGATATAATAACAAGATATCACGAATGTAATAAATGTATGAGTAACAATGTTGATAACAGTAATAATAATGATAATAACAATAATAAGTATAATAACAATCATTATTATTATCATGATGAAATAATAACAATGATAATATAATGATGGAAATAATAATAATAATAATGACGATAATCATAATCATAATATATAACAATAACAATAATATCAATAAGAATAAGAAATACTATTTATGCCAGTAGTGATATTATTTTTAACAATATTGATGATGATAATAATATCAATAACAATAATGAATGAATCAAAATAATAATAACAGTAATGATGATAAAACGATGCAGTTAATAATAATATGATAAAAATCAATGATAATGAAAATACTAACACATTATAATAATGATTATGATAATGACAAAAATAATGATAATAATCATAATAATTTTGATAATGACAAAAATAATGATGATAATAATAACAACGTTCATAACTTTTCGAGTTCTACTACTTACTACGACTATTGAAATCATAACCTTCCTGAAAGAGGCAATGATAATAATAATAACAATAATAATAATAATCATAATATGATAACACTTGTAATGATAGAGAAATTCACAGCATTGACTAGATTGCATGAAAGAATCAACCGTGGTAACGCATTTCCCAGCGGTATTTACCATTGCATTTACCAGTGATGACAAAGTGGGATTCACGAAGAAATAGTAACCCGTATCGATTGAGTTACAATCGTGAATCGACTCATTCTAATTGTAGCCAACAGATTTTAAAGAGATAATCTTTTAGGTAAACAGAACTAGACACAGCGAGATATAAAAAAATCATTGTCACAACTAAAACATCAATTAAGCGTATGTAGAAAAAATAATAAAGTTTTATTTAATTATATCCATCATATATTATTGTTTACCGCAAACCAAAGGAACAGTCCAAACAGCTTTATCTATTTATTTTCATCATTGTTAACCAAAGAACCGATCCAAACACAATTCGCCATCTATCGCCAAAAAAGGAAATGTTTCAAGCTCATTCTTTTCCATATCATTTGAGTTTGCTGTCCTTTGCTAAAATGCCGACAGACACAGTTGCTATACTCGTTTAACGCTGGTATTGCTTCTTTATATATCATATAGTTTTTTTTCTATAGAATTTGTAATTATTATGTCATAGAAAAATATTTTTTAAGAGTTCACATGAATATCGATTCCATAACCCTACAACGTAATCTAGGCCTATGTCTATCTATAATTTGACGAGAATTTGTATGGATTTTATTCTTGCTAGTTACATGTGAAATTTGCATTTCTGCGACATGTCCATATTGTGACATATGTTTCACATCATACCCATCTTATCAGGTATAAAGAAATAAAAAAAATGCTTATATATTGATTTCCGAACGAGATAACACGTGATAACTTTACCAGTGTTCCGACCACTGGTAAGACTAGTAAGTTGTTCGTGAATATCATCGCTATCCGTTTACCATGATGACCAAAGTTCCCTGTGATTTTACCATCGTAGGTACAATAGTGAAACCGGTACCTGGCCAGATGCTATCAGAGTTGAAGTTAAATGTTTTGGGGGAGATCGACAAGCGAATATGTTTACCCGACGGCAGCCGTGATGAGTCTGACGAGCATCGACAGTGCTGTCACGGTATAGTACAAAGGATATATTATATAAATGAGAAGATATTAATGATACCGCGGTTACACAGGAATCACTGGTACATGTCATTGTAGTTATCACAATTCTACAATGATAATAATGATAATAATAAGAACAGTGATACTGATGATGATAGTAATAATAATAATAATAATAATAATAATAATAATAATAATAATAATAATAATAATAATAATAATAATAATAATAATAATAATAATAATAATGATAATAATAATAATAATAATAATAATAATAATAATAATAATTATACTAATGATGATATTAATAATGATGATATTAATAATGATAGTAAAAATAATAATGATAATAATTATGATGATAATAAGGATAATAATAATAATGATAATAATGATAATCATAATGATAATTAAAACAATAACAAAAATGAAAATAATAATTATTATGATATTAACAATACCACTACTGATAATAATCATCGTCATAACAATAACAATGATAAAGATGATAATCATGATAATAATAGTAATGGTGATAATAATTATTATGAAAAGGATCATAATGATGATGATCGCATTAACGATAATGATGATTATGATAACAACAACATCAATAATAATAATAATGATAATAATGATAATGATCATAATAATAATGATAATAATACTGATGATAATGGTAATAAAAATAATAATACTGATAAGATAATAATGATTTTAATAATGCTAATAACAGTAATAACTACGGAAAAATAATAATGATAACAATATCAATGATAAAAATGATTAAAAAGAAATTGCATTAGTGATGATAAAAATGATAGTAGTGAGAACCCTAATGGTAATAGTAATAACAATAGTAATAACAGTAATAGTAATGATACTAGTAATGATAGTAATAATAAGGATAATAATAATAACAATAATAATAATGTTAATATTGATAATATTTATAATAGTGATAATAATGATGATGATAATAACAATAATGATAACAATGGTAATAAGGGCGATGGTGGTAATCATGATGATAATGACAAATAATCATATCAATAATAATGAAAATGATGATGATAAAATGATGATAACAACAACAATAGTGATTATAAGAATAATAATGATTGCAACAATAGCACTAATGATGACAATGATAATGATGATAATAAAGTTTATAAAATGATATAAAATGACAATAACAATAGTAATGACAATGTTAATAAAATGATAATAATAATAGTAATAATAACAACAATACTAAAATTAGTAATGATGATGATAATGATAATAATAAAAAATAATAATAGCAATAACAATAGATATGATGATGATGATGGTAAATATAATGATAATAGTAATAATAATAATGATAACAGCAATTACAATAATAATAATGATAACAGTAATTACAATAATGATAATTATTATAATAATGATAATTATGATCATAATAAGGATGAAGATGATATGACAATTGTAATAACAACCATGATAATAACGATAATGATGAAGATGATAACAGTAAAGTTGATAATAAATGATAATAGTAATGACAGTGATGATGATAATGATGATGATAATGATAATGGTGATGATGATGTTGATGATGTGATGATAATAATAAAGATGAGAATGATATGAATAACAATGATAATAAAGAGTAATAAAAAAAATAAATAAAAAATACATTAATAGTATAGCAATGATAATAATAACAATAAAAGTAATAATGATTACAATAGTGATAATGACAATATTGATGATAATAATAATGATAATGATGATGACGATAATAATAACAATCAATATAATGATAATACTAACGATAGTAACAATAACAAGGATAATAATGATAATAACAATAGTATTGATAATGATAATAATGGAAATAATAATAACAATAATAACAGTAATGTTGATGATGATGATAACGATGATAAGAGTAATGCTAAGAAATAAAATTAATGATAATAATGATAAAAATAATGATAATAATAAAATATAATGATGATAATGATAATTATAATAAAAGTAATACTATCAATAACGGTATTATTAATAGTAATGATGATTATGATAACAATAGCATTGATGATGCTAATAATCATGACGATAATGATAATAATAACAATGAAAATATTGATAATGATAAAAATAATGATGATAATGAAAATACTACTACTGATGATAATAACAATAATGATAATGATGATAATGATAATAATAATAAAATAAAAATAATAGTGATAACAATAATGATAAATATGATAACAGAAATAATAATGATAATGATAATAATGATAAAAATAATTATAATAATGATAATGATAATAATGATAATAATAATATTAATGATAATAGTAATAATAATAACAACATTAATCATAATGATAACAAAAATAATAACAACGATATTGATAATGATAATAATGATAAAATAATACTGATAATAATTATAATAATAATGCTGATACTAATAACAATAATGATAATAATAATAATAATTACATCAATAGTAATGATAATGAGAATAATGACAATAAGGATAATAATAATAATGATAATAATAATAATAATAATAATAATAATAATAATAATAATAATAATAATAATAATAATAATAATAATAATAATGATAATAATAATAATAGTGATAATAATAATAATGTTAATATCAATAGCAATAATGATAACAATGAGAATAATGAGAATAAAAATAGTAACAGTAATCATATTAATGATGACAATGATAATAATAATGAATAATAATAGCAAGAGGAATAACAGAAATATTTATTATAATAATAAAAAATGATACCGGTAATGATAACAGCTACAATATAAATAGCATTAATTAATGATAATGACAATACTAACAAGAATAATGACTATGTAAACAATAATGATAATTATATTAAGAGCAATAATAATAATCATAGTGATAATGATAACAATAATATCAACAGCAGCAATTCTAATAATGATGAAGACAATAGTAATAATCATCATCATAATCATAACACTAATAACAATAATAATAATAATAATAACAATGATAATGACAACACAGTAATAACAGCAACAAAAATGGTCATAAAGTAATAACACCGATTATTACCTTAAGTCCGTTAAGAAATCCGTGGCCATTACGCACCGAGAGCGGGGCTGGTCCTTTACCAGAGTGAGGTGGTTTGGTGTTATGTGCGTCTCCTGTTGTTTTGCGCAAGTAGCTGTAGTTTCACGGACTCATGTGAGGAGTTACCAAGTCTAAGTGGATACCTACATCATGTTTTTTTTCCTTTGTAATTCGTTACGAAAACAACAAAAAGTGTAGAACAAAAGATGAATCGATAAATTTGGGAAAAGAAGCAAAAACAAATGAAAGGTAGGAATATCTGTTAAAAGTGACCATAATAAAAAAAACAAGATCTTTATTTCCTTCGGTTAATACTCCGGCGACGCTCTCAAAGGACGTGCTTCGGCATGGCAGCTCTCCTAGTAATCATCAATTCTGTCGGCGAAAGTTGAAATCCCACGTGTCATGCTGTGTGAGGTGAAATCCGGAGGTAGTCCTGACAGCCTATGCGTTTGTTCCTTACGTTGAAGAACCGTGTTTGCGAAGCATGTGTTAAGAGACATGATTTTTTTTTTTGCATTCTTTTGTTTAATGGCTGTATGCTGATGTTGATAACGAGAGTCTTACTTCACTGTAAAATCACGAGTATGAAAAAAGATGTGTAAATAATAAAGATACTGGTAAATGTTGATTATGAGAATCATCAAAGCAAGACACGACTAGTCAGAGGATAGAAGAAAAAAGATATGACTTCCTCATACGAGTCAGAGATGCCCGTCCGTCGGCCGATTTGTTGAAATTGTGCGAATCCCAACTCATGGCATATTCATTATACAGACGTGCATGTACACACATAAATACATATCTCTCAGTCTAGAAAGACAGATATACATTCATTTCTGTGTATATGCATGTCCGTATATAAGAATATTCATTAGGTCGTACCTCACACAATTTTAACAAACTGGCCGTGATCTACGCCGCTGTTGGTCGCGGAAACCATCAAGTCAGGTTTGCTGATGGAGAGAGACATCACTACACTGTGATGAGCCGCAGGAAAGGGGCACGGCTCGGCTGGGGGCACGAGGACGGGGTTTGCCGTAGAAACTAATATAACATGAAAATATGACCGCAAGTACCATAAAAATAAGTTCATTTTGTAAGGAGATTATGTCTGGAATATTTTAACTTAAAGGACATCTATTTTGACTTTATACATTTGTACTTTAAGCTGATCACGTTTGATACATTTTGACTTGGAGGAGGTTAACTAACTTTTGAAGTAACAATACCTGGTATATTTTGGCGTCTTATTACCATCCTCCCTGTTATATGGAGACATGAACAGCTGAACTACTGCAGTGTTCTTCCCCGAATGTTGTCATGCTTCAGAGACAGACACAAACGGCGGAAGAGAGCTAATTCATATTAATAGGTTGCGGGGGAAAGTGGTACTTCCCAAACTGCTGTTATAAATATACAGCCGATTAACGAATTCCTAGGAATGATAGTAATAATAATTGGGATGCTAATAATGATAATAATATAACTGAAACAGCAGCAACAGCAACATGAATGATGATGATGAAGATGAGGATGAGGATGAGGATAACGATGCTGATGAAAATGATAATGATAATATTAATAATAAAAGTAAAACTGATAACAATAATAATGATAATGATAATAAATCAGCTAATACTTAACAGTCACAGGAATCTGAATACACACGACTAACTCAGAATCCAGAATCTCATTAATAACTACACTGGCGAAGATTACGATGGAAACGATACCAAGAGTCATTATAACAAAGCAGGAGCAGCAGAGAGCACAGTAAAATGATAATAACAGTAATGGTAATCATCGAGACATGCTAAAACATAAAATGGTAATGATATTGACTGACAGTAATATTCAGTCTCGGAAAGGATAATTACAATTCTACTACTAATGATTCTACTATTAATGACGGTATTATTAGACAGTATTACGTCGCGAAAGGGAACACAGAGTATTATAACCTTTAGACAATTCTATGGGATGAAAGAAGATTTGGAGAACAGGCAATGGAGAAGAAAAGAATCAGAAACGATATAAATGGAATGTGCTCCACTGAGAAGTTCCATTTAATGAAAGGGATAGTCAACATTTCATCATTTGGTGCACACACACACTCACACACACACACACGCACACACACACACACACACACACACACACACACACACACACACACACACACACACACACACACACACACACACACACACACACACACTCACACTCACACACACACACACACACACACACACACACACACACACACACACACACACACACACACACACACACACACATATATATATATATATATATATATATATATATATATATATATACATATATGCTACCAAACGATGAAATATTGACCATCCTTTTCATCATATGGAACTGCTAGATTCTTAGAAAGTCTTCATGAAAAAAAAATATATATACATACATATATATATATATATATATATATATATATACATATATATAATATATATATGTATTTGTTTATTTATTTATTTTTTTTTAAATTCTGTTATCCAATGTTCTCAAAAAATCAATGCAAGCCCTACAAATGCTAAATTCCAGTAGGGCAGATGAGGTCAGCGAAATGAAGAAACTCTGAAAATAGGTTTACAGACTTTTTGTGCAGTAGATCCGTGGGAAACTTTAGCCCTGAGATGAAAACACAAATACCATCTCAATGCCAAGCCAAAGACAGTTCCGGAATGTACGATTTTGTGCAGAATGGGGAAAACTCGTAATAGATAACATTAAAAAGCGAATTCTTTGTAATAACAAATAAACAAAAAAGATTAAGAGTATAATGTATACATTACAATAATATAACATAGTATAATGCATACATTTATTGGAACCTATGGTATTTCATGTATATTTTGGATTCACTTTCGCAGGTAAGGAGGACGAGCCTACAAAAAGTTATTCTATACACATCGTTACTCATAATAATTAAGAGACAGATAAGAGAACACCGAATAAGAACTAGGCCAGAAGTGATAATAACAATAATGAAATAAATATGTTCAAGTTTAAGAACAAGAGCTTCGTAGTCGTTGCAATGAAGAGTTGGAGAGCCGGGGTGCCAAATCTTTGCCGAAGCCAAGTAGTGGGCATTTTCGGCAAAGACCTTAATTAGCCAACAGTCGTTCAGAGATAATCATATGACCAAGATGTTACTGTCATAAGGATAACGAATTTAATGATAATATTAGTAATTTTAATGATAATTGCAATAAGGATATAATAATGATAATAATGACTCTAATAATGATAATAAAAGTTATCACAAGCAATGCTACTACTATGACTGAAAATGACAATGGTGATAACAGTAATGATAACAAAAATGATAACAATAATATTGATAACAATGATTATGATAATTATAAGAATACTGATAAAAATGAAAATACTAATATTGGTGATGATAAATATGACAATAATAATAATGATAATACAAATAATAATGATGAAGATAATGGTATCAATATTGATTTTTAGAATTATGATAAAAATCATGATGACTGCAAATTCCTCTGCATATCAAGGTATATGCCATTGATCGGGATGGTGACAGGCATAGTAACTTGAGATGGAAATGGCAGCAAAGACTTTTCTTGTATGATGGATTGGTGACAGCGATGACGGCAATGCGATAAGAAAGCTTTTCTTCGCATTCCAGTAGTATCTCACAAGATGATTTTTTGTTGTTGTTGTTTCTTCTGACTTACCAGTTTACTTCTTGGATCCCGAGACTTTCCAACTTGTCTGTGGTGATTTCGATATTTTTTTCCCTCTATATATGTTTGTCTTCATTTGCTGATTTCTTAATTACCTCCTTCGCGACGATCAATGGAAAGACAGTTTCATTCACAACAGATTCACAATATATAACAACTGGCGTCATATGCTGTCGACCATCACTAAACAGAAAACTTCAAAAAGGACGATTGGATTCTCCTTGGATAAGCAATGCACACCATCTCTCGTCCTCTTCCACACGATTATAATATTAACAACACGCAAAGAAAACTGAAAATAAAAACGTCATCTTCC
>NC_091569.1:28409042-28414042 GCF_042767895.1 Penaeus vannamei | reverse complement strand
CCTTTGAAACATGACATTAAGTCCACTGTTTTTATCTGGCGCCTGTGACCTTACTAAAGGGGTACTGTGGCATGTGAAGGTCTGTGCTTGGGGGCGATATCTTCCATTTGATTCATTTATCATCGATTGATTTTTTTTCTTTTTTTTTCTTGTTTTGCGTTTATAAGGATTTGGGGTCAATTTTTCCTTTTTTCTTGTTTTTAATTTATACGGATTTTGGGTCGATTTTTTCATCTTTCTACATAACGGTGGGTGCGAATTCTATACTCTACGTACTATTTGGAGACGGATTGTGTAATACGCTTGGAAAACTTGGTACTCAACGAATTATTATTGTTATTTTCATTTTATATACTTTATTCTCATTTTTTTCATTGTACCGAACGGGACTGGGGCACATTTCCAGTCATGTAGAAAAGGTGTGAAGGAGAATGAAAAATCTTCCCTATTCGAAACGTCAAATATATCACGTATTGTGAAGATATTCGTCTTCATTCATAATTTTTTAACATTTGCCAACACGAATACGGTTCAACATTTATCATGAATTCCAACTGAACACACACACACATAGACACACACACACATACATGCCCAAAACGAAAGAACAAAGTGTTATGCGAATATAAAAGCAAAAAATACACCAATAGAGGTTCTTGCGTGCCATTGCGAGTCATTTCATGCCGCAACTTTCGCTCCACAAAGTGAAAGATAAGCTTTCCAATGTTCTTCAAAATCCGTTTACATGAAAATCATTAAATTTCTTATTATCTTTTGATTGACTATCATCTATATACTGCAGTCTGAAGATTTTTTTAAAAAGGTGTTTGTATATTTAGATGAATGATATTACAGACATCAACGCATGTGTATGGCATTTAAGGTGACATGCATCTAAGGTTTAATCCATCTGATAGTCTAAACCGACAAAGTGTAGACAAAAAAATAATGTTTTATTGTCTGGAATAATATAGGAAGTATGTGGCTAACATTGCAGCCAAAATATTCTTTGTATTTGCCTCTTCAACAGCTTTTGAGAATAAGGGGAAAGGAGACAAGGAAACATTATACATCTAAATCAATGAGATTTTATTGATAATGATTTCATTCCCGGAGCAGTTTTCGATAGACAGCGTGTTTCATCATTCTTAAACTTTACGATAATTAAAAACGAATTACCACTCTCTCTCTCTATTTATCTATCTCTATACCCCACTCCGGATGTAGATGGATAGATATTCTTTCTCTCTTTGTGTGTGTGTATATATATATATATATATATATATATATATATATATATATATATATATATATATATATATATATATATATATATATATATATATATATATATATATATATATATATATATATATATATATATATACATACATATATATATATATATATATAGATAGATAGATAGATAGATAGACGTAGATATAGATATGTGTGTGTGTGTGTGCAAATATAAATACATATATGTGTGTATGTGTGTGTGTCCCATCCCGCTTCTCCTCCTGGCAGACATGCAGATCAGCGCGGTGGTGGCGATGGCTCTCCTGCTCGGCTCGGGCACGGCCTGCTTCATCACCAACTGCCCCCCCGGCGGGAAGCGCTCCTCGCCCTCGGCTCAGCTGGGCAGCGTTCGCACGGTGAGGAGGCGCCGGAGAGCTCGGCCTCGAACGCCCAAGCTGGCGGCTCTGGAGGGTAGTTTTGTACTCTGAAGATAAGGATTCATGTTTAATTTTTTTTGGTATCTGGATATTCATGGATGGACTTATAAAGGCTAGAATCCTTGTTTTTTTATGTTTACTGTTAGTAAAATTTTATATATTTAAATAAATTTATCTAATCTCAGCTATCTGCACGGTAGGTAGAGACAATGTGGACCTAAAATGATATAAAAAGTGCACGATTGCCGTTGATTGATGATTTTGGCAACAATTGCGACCGAGATGTCATGTTTTTGAACCAAACAATATGTATTTTATGCATCTACGAAGAATCCGCAGCCTGTTGAAAAAGAAATAACAATATAAATCTTCTCTTCCCGCCATCCTTCAACTCCTCCCCCACCTCGCCGCCTCTGCAGTGCGCACAGTGCGGCCCGGGACTGCAGGGCCGCTGCATGGGCCCCGACATCTGCTGCGGACCTGAGATCGGCTGCTACATGGGGACCCGCGAGGCCTTCCTGTGCCGCAGCGAAAACCTGGTGCCTGTGACCTGCAGCAACGACGACCTGAAGGCGTGCGGGAGGCAGCGTGAGGGGCGCTGTGCTTCCTCCGGCGTTTGCTGCACTGAAGGTAGCTTTTCATGGTTTCTTGGAACTCTATTTGGCCAAACGGTTTCATGGTGAATGATCAGTTCAAAGGTTAGTTATTAGGTGTTAGAACATCACCGTTGTCGTCATTTTATTCCCCTCCAAATCGTAAGCGATACGACTCCCAAAGTTAAGGTTTTCCCGAGTGCAAGTTCTCGATAAATGCTTAAATTAGATGCTATTCTAATGAATAATACCACTATCCTTCTTCGTTTCCCAGTGAAGTGTGAATTCGACATCAACTGCGTGATCGAGGGCGTGGACAGACACCGATACTCCCTGTTAGACACTCTAACCGAAGCTCAATGGAGGATCTGATCTGGCCTATCAGGTCAACCCAGGTCACCCACGTCAGAGTGCCGGACACGTGAAACCTCTTGGTAGCGTCGTTCGTACCTGTCACAGACTTATTTATTTATCATTTTCCCCCAACTCGGTCCTTACAACACACACAGTTATTAAAATAGCCTGCCACGAGAAAATGGTCAATAAATTATACCATATTATCATCCCTTAGGTATACATGTCAACGACGAAGCTCAGAAACATGACTACATAGTGTTAGATTCTAAGGTTGTTTAGCGTGTTAGATTTAGAATCCGTGCAGGGGTGTGAGGAGGGAAGGTCCTCTGCTCTCCTGTGGTGCTGGCTGGATGTCCCTCCTCCTCCGCGCTCTCTCGGGGGACTCAACTCGGCGTCAGATATGTGTTTACATGGTTGAATAAATGAAACTATCTTGCTATCGTGGTCAGTTATTTCACCCAGGTATCTTGATGCATGGTCGAAGCAATGCGATGGTCTGAAAGATTATTACGTGTTTGTTTCCAAACATTTCATATCACCTATCTGTTTTCGGCCATTAGTAATTTATGTTATCAACCTGAACAACAACAGTATCTCTATTTCTTTCTGCAATAAGCAGAATTATATATTATCTTCTCGATGTCCTAGTTTGCAGTGACATTCACCACCACCACTAACAATACGAAATCGTGTTCTGATTCACATCATATTTTAGTTGTCGAGGATTCACGACAACTTTTTAGGTGTTTCGTGGACTGAAAACAAATATTGCGATCGGGAAGTGTTGATAGTGTTACCAGACACAAACTGCCTGTCCTCCCATTTTCTCTTTGATTTCTATAATTCATATATGAATTCCGTCTCTCTTTCTGTCTGATTGATGAAACTGCTGGATCATCTGAATTTTATGCTTCATGCTAAAAGTATTTCACTCCAAACATGCTCTCCTACACCTCAGTTACTTCCACAGTCAACCGAATCTATGTCAATCTCGGTCGATTCTGTGCAATGCAGGATAGCAGCATCGGTCTACCGCCTGGTGACGTCATCAAACCTTCCCGCGTTTTTTTCTGATTCAAATTTGATTTTGTGGCCAGGCGCACTGCATATGGGCGACTTACACCAAAAGTGCTTGCCAGATTAAATTCATACATTGAAGAAAACTATGAAATGAATATATTCAAATATCTTTTGGCAATACCAGCGTAAAAAGGTTAACATTTTTCACTGTACAATATACCTAGGGCTTTTATAACAGACGAGGAAACTTAATTTGACATGATCAATGATAGTAGGATGAGAGGCATACTTAAGGTAATAGTTTTGTGGCAAAAGGATGCTCTCACGCAATAAATAGTTAATGGTAACTCTGCATTCTGTAAATGAAGACAAACATTTTCATTCAATATATTCGCAGATCCACAGGGAAGATAAAGCTGGTCTTGGTATTTAGCATTAGCTTTCCTATTGGTGATTCATATACAGAATAGCTAAAAAAACAACAACACAAAAACGGATATGCAATTCAATCCACTGTCTATAAATGTCATAGACTTTTATTAGGTCTATAGTCTTGTCATGGTTATACCAGTGTCATACAAAGTATCCTATAATCCTACCAGCATAAAAAAAAATAATTTTTTAAGGAGTAAAATGCTACAAAAGAGCGGCATATCATGTTTATTTATTTGTGTGAAAATATTTTTTGTTATTGTTTTTGGACGCTTGCCAGATTTTTAAATTATTCCGAAAAATTGAAGGTTGGTCTCATCTTACGTGAAATTTAATAAGTTTTCAGAATATAACCTCCTTTTTTATTCTCTAATCATTACGTCAAATTGTCGATTTTCTAAGGTAATACGTAAAAATATAATATTTCGGTCGACATCGAAAAGGGCTGCTACCACCTAAAAAACAGCGGTCGGTCCTTGAAATTTTCAGGGGAGAAGCGGGGGCCGAGGAACTCCTTGGAAATGTGTTTAACTCAATTTCGGCAAGATGGGCGAAAAATGGCGAAAAAGACTAGACGGTCTCCTTAAGGCACAATTTTTAACCGGAACTATTAATCTAGCAATCGAATTGTGATATTTCCTTTTATGACATTTTGCATTTCTGACAAAATCTGTGGGGCAACGATGACTTACTAGACCCTACTTTATCGCCATCACCCTGAATAAATATTAATGGAAACTACAAAACGAATATACACCTCAATAATCTTTAACTTATTTATACAGCCGAAGAAATATCCACACCAGCAACCCTAGACTGAATTATAAAAGGACAAACTGACCGAAAGAAAGTAATAAGTGGAAGGAAAGTATAGAGAATGAGAATGAAAAGAAAGAAAAGAGAAAAGAGAGACGGCGGATAG
>NC_091569.1:28391542-28394042 GCF_042767895.1 Penaeus vannamei | reverse complement strand
ATATGTTTGCTTATCAATTCACCCATCTATCTATATTTGTGCCCATGTGAGTGCATTTGTGTGCACGCAAGAAGTACAGGTATTTTCATACTTTACGAGCTGTACAAAGTATTGGTTTCGCTTCTTCAAGTATTTACATTAAAAGTCCGCGATACATTCCTTTCTGTTAAACAATGGCAGTGCACAAGCGCGAAGCAACAGCTAAACGGTCCTATAGCTGCTATAAGAGGCAAGCAGCTTCTTCGCTGACTGACAGGCACCCGTCACGATAGGAGCGGGTGCTGTCAGAATGCAAAAGAAAGAAAAGGGAAGGGTCGAAATACAGAAAAGGTTCCGTACAGTTTTCGTGTTCACGGCAGGAAAACAATAAACGCGATTTAAAAAAAATAAAAGATCAGATTGGTTCATTACTGCGGTTCCCAACCTTTTTCATTCTGTCGCTCCCGACCAGTATATAATAATCTCCGTTCAGTGATTGTCATCTTTTCAGATTCAGTTATTACTAGTTATGGAATATGTAATGGTGCCAATAGCTATAGGACAAGAATTGATATGTGAAATAATTATATGCAAGTACTGTAGGTATGATCAAATTCAGTTTTTGACGTCAAAACTTTAATATTGCTTTATGGCCCCCAGAAAATACCCCATGGCCTCCCTGGGAACCATGGCCCCAGATTGGGACCCCTGCGTATTACTTTCTTGTAGTCGTAGTTTTGGATTGAGCGGCCTGGCTCACGAACGGGTAAGGAGAGTCTTGGAAACATACATACACGCACAACAATTAACATTCATCATCAGCGAATACTCTTGGTAACACAAAATACTAAGTAACGAAATACTAATACTACACAAGCATATACTTCTTTACATAGTCCACAGCCTTCTTTGAAGCAGCATCCACAGTCAATCTACTGGATCGTAACCTTTTTCTTAGAGCCGCCTTTATTGGGTGTCCTTTGCCTAGCAGGCTTCTGGGCCTCGACGGCGGCGGGCGTCCTCGCGCCCTCCGAGAGGCCGGACTCAAATCCTGCCAGGGTCCGGGTCTCCGGCGGCGTCTTGGCTTCGCTGTCGTGCTCTTCGGATTCCTCGATGGGCGAGAAGGCGTGGTCGCTGTCGGGCGCGTCCGAGTGGTTGTCCTCACTTCCGAGAGCGCTGTCTTTTGCTTGAGAAGCGTCCAAATCCTCTTCTTCTTCTTTCAGGGCTGCCTGCTGGAGAGTCACTGGGACTTCCAGTTGGGGAAGCGGCGCTGGCTCGGACGATTGCTGGAGAGCTGATGGGCTTAGGGGAAGCGGGGTGCTGCTGCAGGTCAGATTTTGAGCCCGACGGCGAAGACTCTCCGTTCGCATCGAACGAGTTCGCTTGCTCCTCTTTCCTCTCGTTAGACGAAGTAAAAACTGACCCCGAAAGAAAAAGAAGTCATTGGCAAGATACTTTGGCTAAATTCTGAAATAAATTTTACCCAATAAATCCTTACCATCTACGTATGGTAATGTGCGTAATTGAATGTTAAAACTAGGAGCACTCAAAGAGAGCATACCTCCGCCAAGGCAATAGGGTCACTGATACAATAAAAATATTTACACATAAAGAATTACATTTAAATCACCTCTTTCTAAACTACAGCGGTGACGTCCCTGTTTAACTATCTCGCAATATGAATGGATCCTAAAAAAAAATCCTGGTTCAGGATCACCAACAAAATTTGATTTACCTCGTAAAAAAAAAAAATCTATCTTTAACTTTTTGAGTCAATCTGCTATCTAACCAAAAAAATACCCTCCTTGACGGAAGTAATAATCCCACACACACCCATGCGCTCACACCAGACACGCACACACACAGGGGACAGCACAGGGGACTCACGGCGAGGAAGGCGGCGCAGAGAGTTCGAGCGAGAGTGAGAATCTTCCCGGGGAAGGACCTTCCTTTCATCCGCTCCGTCAACTCCTCCATCAGATCCAGAATCCCGTGCTCCTGCGGGGACACACGGGTTAATCCTGGATGTTTGTATATATATATATATATATATATATATATATATATATATATATATATATATATATATATTTATATATATATATATATATATTTATGTATATATTTATATATAAATATATACACACACACACACACACACACACACACACACACACACACACACACACACACACACACATATATATATATATATATATATATATATATATATATATATATGTATGTATGTATGCATGTATGGATATATGGTAGAAAAACAATATTGAAATAAAGGATTCCGAAAGTGAGGTCTCAAAAAAAAAAAAAAAAAAAAAAAAATACACACAATCTGCTTCGAAGTACCACTAGTACCCAGCCTTCAAAAAATCAATACCTTTGCCCATCTTAGACAAGAATCCTGGAAAGATTCTGCGTACGGGAGAATGCGCGGCTCCACCATTTGTCTGGCGTAGGTGACCTGCGTGGAGCGAGAAAAGGAGGTTAATCGAAATCTGTTTAA
>NC_091569.1:28384042-28386542 GCF_042767895.1 Penaeus vannamei | reverse complement strand
CTCTTCACATTACTCAAACCGCCAGCCTCTTACCCGAGAGTAGCTGTCAACCAGCTTGAAGGCATATCGAACAGGAGTCAGCAGGGCATCGAACAAGTACAAGACCCAGTCCTGAAGTCTCCCGAAGTAACCGTCCAACACCGTGATCCCTTTGTCCACGCTGATCTCAACGCTCTCGCGCAGCCACATGAACCGCACACCCCACGCGTCCGTCCACTGCGGGAGGGACCGGGGATCTTAGGGAGGGCTAATATAAAGCTTTGTTAAGTCGTACAGTGCATTCATAAACAGGGATCATTATGATAAAGGTAAAATAGGTTGAATGAGAATTAGTATATCTAGCGCTGGGATATTGGTTCTAATTTATACTTTTTGTATAGCATATATGTATATACATCGTGTTATGTGATCATGTTTGAACTAAATATCATGCCATGGACTGTACATTTTCTGTCTGCCTGTCTATCCTACCCACCCCCCACCATCTCTCTCTCTCTCTCCTTCCCGCTCTCCCTCCTTCTCTTTCTCTCTCTCTCTCCCTCTCTCCCGTCCTCCCTCCTCTCTCTCTCTCTCTCTCACTTTCTCTCGTTCTCTGTCTGTCTCAGTCTCTCTCTCTCTCCCTCTCTCCCGCCCTCCCTCCTCTCTCTCTCTCACTTTCTCTCGTTCTCTGTCTGTCTCAGTCTCTCTCTCTCTCTCCCTCCCGCCCTCCCTCCTTCTCTCTCTCTCTCTCTCTCTCTCTCTCTCACGCTCTCTCCCTCCGGCCCTCCCTCCTCTCTCTCTCTCCCTCTCTCTCCTCACACGTTTATAGCTACCAAGCTAGAATGATGGACGATAAATAAACAGACTCAACGAAAGGACTGGCGGACAGACAAACCGACAAACAGACAGAAAGCAAGACAGACTAAGCAGGGATTCGACACGTGCGCGCTTATGTAAGTGAAAAGGATGATTCACAAGTCCCGACTCATTGACGAAGTCGATGGACACGTGACTATTCGGACATCTGAAGATTTTGTGATCTCTCGCCTCTACTGCGGACATTTTGACTTTGTCTTTCCTGTTGCATGACAAGAAAAAAAAGTCATTTATTAAAAGCTTGGTCTCACTTGGCAGGAGTTCCTCTATCAGGTGCTTCATCCGCAAACGTGATCTTCACTGATATCCATGTTTTTTCATTACGGATGCTGCTTTAGTCATCGTCACTAGAATTATGATAATCAAACTGATGTCATTTTGATGACTAGTTTCTTCACACTAATCTCTCCAGTATAGAAATCAAATTAATTTCTGCTAGCCTTATCATTGCAGACAGTACTAATCAAGCTATTTATCTTTTTAATGTGTCAAGGGACCATTTATATCTATTTTTCATTCAATGTTTGCGATTTTGCGATTTTGATAACGGGAACATGAACTTATATATTCGTAAGTGCAATAACAACAATAACAATAACATTTTTTATGAGTGGGTTGATATACCTATGAACCGCCACTGATCTCAGAAACAGTGGCCAAGTTGTTTGTATGAAAGCGAAGAAAGGGTTATTTTGCTTCCACTCCTTGTAAAAAACTTGGTTTGATGATGCGAAATGTGGAAGATGTGAGCGAAGAGAAAAGGGAAAGATTTCATCAAGAAACAAGAAAGATGGAGAGAAGATGAAATGTTCAATCTATCGCCAGATTCCAAAGACCCATGAAAGGAAAAGTTGCTCAGGAAAAAAAGTAGAAAAAAAAAGAAAAAAAATCTTAAGTGGCAGAAGTTTGGAATTTTGCATTATCTTATTTATAATTATTATCATTATTATTATTACTACTCTTATTATTATCATTATTATTTTCTCTTTGCTAAATAAAACAGCCGAAACATGTTAATCAATTGCATCTTGTTCTGCCATTTGTATTTATGTCTCCTTTTATGGGGAAAAGCTGTCGTGAAAATTTAAATTAATTACCCCACGAAATAGATGTAATCATTAAAACAATTGTAACAATCATATTGCAGATGTGTGTGATCTAATCTTAAAAAAACTATGAATTTCGGTAAGTAAAAGACAACAAATTCCTTTTACTACACCATTTTATTATGATTCATAATGCATTTTTTTACAAATCACAACAGAATTATAAAAGCGAACATTGTATCGGATAAGCTATTGGTTATTAAATGTGATGTAGCAGGCCATACGTTTTATGAATTCAAAGAAATCATTAACTCTACAGAATTACAAGCCAAAAAACAAAAACAAGAGAGAGAAAGGAGAAAAGAGGGAGAAAAAAGAAAAAGAAAAGAAAAACTGAAGGAAGCATTTTTTTTTTATTTATTTCAAACATTTAAAGGCTTCATTGATGCAAACAGTCATGCAAAATATGACAATCTTTGTAAATATTAGCCACACATGGCTTATACTCCATAAATCCACATGAATAAAGAAAAAATGGAAGAGAGAGAGAGAGAGAGAGAGAGAGAGAGAGAGAGAGAGAGAGAGAGAGAGAGAGAGAG
>NC_091569.1:28361542-28366542 GCF_042767895.1 Penaeus vannamei | reverse complement strand
GAGAGTTCCGATGAATCACACTCCGCCCGGCTGCGGCGCGGTCACCGTTTACACTATCGTCTTGCTTCGTGGCGAGAAGGCCGGTTAGGTCGCGGTTTCAGGTATCCGTTTGGTAACTGCATGAGATATTGCTTTGCAACTCTCATCCCCTTGCAAATCTCTCTCTATCTCTCTCTTTCTCTCTCGATGTACGCGGACAAACTTTCCTTTTCTCATTATTTGTACATTAAATTACGAATGATTCTTTCCATTTACACAGTATATACTTTGCTTTCTGTCAATCGCCCGCAGGAGTGCCCGTACATGCCAATTGTGCTGAAGTGTCCGTGAAAGCCAAGATATCACTTCAGTGACAAGAGAGTATATTACCTTTTCAGCGTCCTGTCGTCCACTGCTGCGAATGGCCAACGCGACGTAGTCATATCGGCGGCGGCGGGAACGTGACCTATGCACCGGGCGCTCACTCTCTCGATCCGTGAATGTTGGCGCTTCCTCGGTCGCTACTCGACTGGGTCGTAGGGCATGTACGGGTCCGCCACGTCAGGATAACGCGTGTAGGGGTTGTCCGATTTCGTGACTTGCGGAAATCTATCGACATCGGCAGACTTCCCTTTTTTTTCTTGAGTAAATCTTGACGTTCGTCTTAATATGTTCTTACTGGCAACTGGGCCGTGTTCGATTAGTAACTTTTATCATTACTATCAGTCTGGCCGATATCGAAGATAGCAGTTTTATATACCCAAGCACAAGCATATAGTATGGACAGTGAGCCTGCATAATGAAGTGGATAGTACTTATAGGGTCTTTTAAAAGGTTTCTTGAAGCAGCCTTTTCACTCTCTCTCGCAAGCCTAAGATGACATTTCGAAGACGGTCAACAAAACGAGATTTTTTTTTGTCCCAAGAGTAAAGAAATAATAATCATAACGGAAAATACAGGAAACAAGGAGAGAGGGGGGAGTAGGAGGAGAGGAAGTGAAACAGGAAGAGGAAGAGGAGTACGAGAAGAGAGCAGCATGAGGAAGAGGCAGGAGCATGAGGAAGAGGAAGAGGAAGATGAGCACGAGGAAGAGGAAGAGGAAGAAGATGAATACCAGGAAGAGGGAGAAAATGAGCACAAAAAAGGAAGAGGAAGAAAAGGAGGAGAAAGGTGAGCATAATGAAGAGGAAGAGGGTAAAGATGAGGAAGAGGAAGAGGAAAAAGGTGATTACGAGGAAGAGGAAGAAGAGGAGTAAGAGGATAAAGATGAGGAAGAGGAAGAGGAGGTAAAAGGTGAGTACGAGGAAGAGGATAAATATGAGCACCAGAGGAAAAATATGTACATGAGGAAGAGGAAGAGGACAAATATGAGGAGGAAGAGGAGGAAAAAGGTGACTACGAGGAAGAGGAAGAGGATAAAGATGAGCACGAGAGGAAAAATGTGAGCATGAAGAAGAGGAAGAGGAGGAGGAAAAAGGTGTGCGAGGAAGAAGAGGAGGAAGAGGATAAAGATTAGCACGAGAGGAAAAATGTGAACTTGAGGAAGAGGAAGAGGAAAAAGGTGAGCACGAGGAAGAGGCAACAGCAACAGCAGCCGTGGCAGGTGAAGCAGGAATAAGAACAGGAAGAGAATAGGAGTAAGAACACCAGTTAAAGGTGGAGGCCAAAGAAGAAGAGTAAGAGTAAGAAGACATAGAGGAAGAAATGAAGAAAAGGGAGATGAAAGGAATACAAGGAAAAAAAAGAAGATATTACTCAGCGACGTGAGGGAACTCCTAGATTACAAAGCAAAAAATGGCTTTGTATTTTGCATGCTCATATATCTGATCTTTTACTTCAAAGAGAAGAAAAATATTCAAAATAATTCAGGCATAGATTATGTTAATCGCAAGATATAATTGTAAAGACAATCGTCTTACTCGCAACCATGACGTCAATATAAGGTCAGTTTACGACACTTGAAGGGCTATGAGTCATCCACGATATCAGATAAGATTTCTCGCCGTCAAATCCGCACTATAGCAAACTGCATTTTCTCCGCAGAAAGTGAACAAAAGCACATGCACACAGTTATGCAAAAAAGGAGGGATATATACATGCATGTGGGGTTTACTTCTGGGTATGTCTTTCCCGTGAAATTCTGAAGGAAAAAAGATCTTTGTGGTTTGATACCTTTTGCAGGTGGTCGGGGATGCTTCTGAGAATGTTCGACGGGGTAACGCTGGGCTCGGAAGAAATATGATTTTCGACATACACGTACGTACATATACATACGGATACACACATATATGCACAACACGGTCTACCATTACTAGCGATATTTCACGACTCTAAGAGGAAAGAAAGCAAGGGCACAGAAATTAGCGAATGTGACAACTCTCTACCAGAAAGATGACTGGCTCAACCGTCTTACTTATAAACAAATATCACGAACAAGTGTTTATTTTTATAAGAATTGCTTAGATACTGCTACAACAAGAAGGATATGTAGACAATATATGCACCTGGATTTCAAAGAGGCTTTTGACAAAATGTCACATAGACAAAACTGGAACAAGTAGGTGGAGTTCAGTGAAATTTTGAATGGCTGTAGTCCTCTCTCTACGAGAAGACAAACACATACATTATTAGTTTTTAGAGGCATACGCCCTACACAAGGACAAGTGACAAGTGGGGCACCAAACGGATCGGTCTTGGCACCAGCTGTTTGTTTTGATCAGTGGTTTGGGCTCGATAGCTACCTGAATTTATTTACAGACGACGACGGATACGAGGGGTGAAAACAAGGATCTTAAATCTCAAAAAAGACATTTTTTGTTCAACTTGAGTTATAAGACGAATATAGGATTTAATCCCCAACAAATGCTATGGAGTCAGGTATATGGAGAGTGAAGCTCAACCCTGATTCCAACACACACACACACACACACACACACACACACACACACACACACACACACACACACACACACACACACACACACACACACACACACACGCACACGCAGTCGTGGTTAAGAGAGCCCATACAGAGTACACATCAGGACCTGTTCTTTCATGCTACATTGGTAAGGAAACCTAATTTAAGGTAGGACAGATAAACCGAAGACTTCAACAAAAGGCGCCTTGGGTGTCAACAAGGAAAAGACTGAAGAAATTAAACGTCACAAGAAAGAAAACGGAATGACATGACTATGCTTTACTGTCACGTCTTTGGAACGATTAAGAAGGGTCGTTTTCAGTGAGAGATCATAACAAAAATACAAGAGTAAAGTGGTAACAAGAATGTAAAAAAAAAAAATAATAATAATAATAATAAAAAAAATAAAAAAATAAATTGGGTTACTGATGATTGGAACCACCAGCTCAAAAACACATATGCTAGAAACATTCAGTTCAAAAAGGTTTATAAGAATCTCAATGTGACAGACGGGGCCTCCTGAACTCGGTTCTCTCTACTGTATTTCCACATATGAATAACAGCATGCAACCCGGAGTTTGGTTTCTACATATACGCATATCAATATACTTATATATATATATATATATATATATATATATATATATATATATATATATATATATATGGGGTGGCGTGGGGGAAGATCTATAGATGTTCTGACAATTAATTAGATTCGTTCCACTGTTCAGTGCAGAGAGAAAAACGGAAGACAATTTGTTGAGTAACCGCTGATCCTCACTTCCTGGCGATACAGTGGCAACGCTGCACTGATCTGAAGCAGCACATATCATGTAAATGAACTTCTCATAACTTCTGTGTTAAACTGAGCCCAGGAAGCGAAAAGTTAAAATAAACTGATATTAGGGCAATCATAGAGATAATAGAACGATATTTCAATTAAGTCTGCCAGAAATAAACAAGAACAGAAAATTCCGACAAGAATTGAAATTTTCCGACAAAACGGACTCTTTACTTGAGAGAGGGGGCAGCCGACCCCATGCCCCCCTCCCTCTATTACGCTACTGATTTAAAGGTATGGAAAGGTAATCGAAGGCGTTAATAACGAATCTTCCCTCTTTTCCTTAGAAATCTTAAAACCCAAGTAGACTTGAAGAAAATATAGACGGACCATTTGTTACATACGTACTCTACAATTTCAAGCATCCATTAATATTAACCTCATCAGATAAAAGAGCCAATGTACAGACCTACTGCGTGATAGTATCAGTAACTAATCTGCGTCATGTCTTGAGCGTGACGGTAGTTCTTGCCCTCTTCGTTAACGCCTTATCCTTCTGTCTCCTTAGTCATCCTCCTTAGACCTAACATCCCTCCCCCTCCCCCTTCCTTAACTCCTTCCCGTCCTCTACGACGTAAGAGCAACAGAGTTTCAGAAATTTGAATTTCGTTTCGTGCTAATTACTATTAACCTGGAGAGAAGTAAATGAAGAATAATATAAAAGAAAACATCAAAATCGTTTCGGCGAACTCTAGACGACGGAGAACCAGGAAGAGCGCTGATAAATGAGGTCACGTGTCACACTGACGGAGAAAACCACACAAGGCATAAATGTATCACGTGACTAATATCTCACCCACTAAATTATTCAAGGACGAAGGAAAGTTGGAGACAGGCCTACGAAGGAGCTAGAACGGAGACTTTTTGATTATATAAACACAAAAATAAATAAATAAATAAATAAAAATAAACTTTGAAAATATATGGAATCACTCAATCAAAGAATCGTCTTATGAGAAACCTCCAATAACGTTTCTATATTACCAAATCAATGAATCCTGTACCTGAGAAAAAGCTCGAAGATGTATCTTGGTTTCACTTAGCTTGAGCACGAAGTCTGCCTGTTTCCTCTTCCTATTATTCAGATGTTTGACATTTCTCCAGACACTTGGAATACTACTCTAAATTCACGCCTTTGTTGGCAGCAGACTCTCACAATACCATCTCGAACTACCGAGCGAAAAATGCGTGCTAAGCTCACCTGCAGGAAGCCGCCAGACTAGGTTGACTCCCTCCTGCGAGTTCCTAGAGCCTTATAAC
>NC_091569.1:28351542-28354042 GCF_042767895.1 Penaeus vannamei | reverse complement strand
TGTACAACTTCTCTGAACTTTGTCGGCATTTCCCAGTCACGACTTGCCTGATGGAATTTCAATAAAGTCTTTCGAATCAAAGCCTCTTATTTCCTTCCTTGAAAATTTAAAAAGATGACAGATCGTGTCCACAGAAAAAAGTAAATAAATAAATAAAATAGACACATGTTCAATGGAATGTGAAGCAACAATTTCGAGGTCCCCCCGAATTTCATCTTCAGGTCTGACTTGAGGAAATCCTCCCGTAATTAGAATTTTTTGTCAACATCATCAGCAGAGCAGTTTTAATTTTCTTTCTAGTCTAACATGGAATATTTTTCCTTGCGGCCGAACACCTCACTGTACTATTAGAGTCATAAGAAATCATAAACCAGAGCCAACCTGCCGATGAATAGGTGAGTCATGTGCCTTCATTTTCATATCTTTCTTTTTTATTTTATTTATTCATTTTTTTTATAGAGAGTATATCTCTAATCTAATCAGAACAGGAATTATATGATATTTCACCAATTTGTGTGCTTTTTTTCGCAGTCCATATCTAACTAGCCATTACTCATTTTACATGAACTTTGTAGCCACGCCTCCATCTTCGACCTCAGCCCGAGAACGCTGCCCGGCGTCACACGCCAAGCGGAGCGGGAAATGGAGGATGCGTGTGTGGAGGCGGGAGGAGGAGGAGGAGGAGGGAGCACGTGATTCTTATTTCAATTAAAGGATTATAGATCCATGAAAATCGGAATAAATTTGAAATGAGCGTGAAAAGGCGAGCACGTCCAGCGGCGAATGTGCCTTGTATTTTCAACGGAAAAACTAGGCTTTAAATAAAGTGTGTCAGTTTGCATCATCTTTGCTCGTGCAACTCTTTCTTTCTTTGTGTATTTACCTACCTCACTCTCTTTTTTCTGTCTCCAATCGTCAAAAGAACTATTTGTAGGTACTTGCATCTAAGGCTAGTTAATATCACACTCATCTACCACCATATCTTATACAGTTTTCTCTCTTTGAAGTGAATTTTTGATAATTTATTGTTAAAGATGGGCTTACATAATACTGATGTTTATTCAGTGTTATTTACGATTTGCATTAAGTATTCTAAACTTACTTCAAATGTTCATGTATTTCGAAATTATTACAGCCAGTCATTAACATATTCTGTGATTACGCATACGCTAGCTGACAAAATGTGCCAATAACCATAACGTGACACGATATAGTTTTCCTTATCATAAATGGGTGAACGGCAAGTTGGTGGGCTCATGTGTTTGCTTTTCTAGTTACGACTGTCTTTGTTATAACAAGAACTATAGAAAAGAAGCGAAAAAATATAAATGAATACAATAAGGGTATGTTTACTATCTGCTTGCGTTTTTCCTGCTAGTTTTCAATATCTAAATGGTTACTAATGCTTGTCTCCTACCTGAAGTCGTCTCCATTTTCGAACCCTTGTTCATGGACGGATTAATATGACGATTTTACATAGAGAGAAGCCACTTTCTTTATGCATAAGAGCCACTTTCTTCTTTCTCAGAGATTATCTCTTACCTTTTTCCTCAACTTCTTTGCTTTCCTTTCCCTATATTATCTGTCTACTCTTTCCGCCACCTTTTTGTTCCTTGTACAGGATGACATATATAAATCCGGCAGTCTCCGGACCTGAGGAGTGCTGGATTTTTGAAAATGGGCATATATGCTGTATATATGTAACAGAAAATAAATGCATGCACAGGCCTTTAAAGAAAGAAAAGTAAACACGAAATGAAAACCAAAAGGAATTTTCATGATTACCGGATAAATCTAACAGTACAGAATTTTGGTTCAACTGAATAAGCATTTCCATATAATGTTCATGAACCTGAATAAAATATTTCTCAGATTATAAGAAGCGAAGCTAAATAGAAGATGGACTGTCAGGATGATCATCTTCATGGCAGTAGCAACGCTTCGAAATCAGCGTCGAAAATCTGAAGGAGCCGGATTATTGATGGCCGGATTTTTGAATGCCAACCTGTACTTTTACCTTTCTATTGCAAACTTCATAAAGGTACACACTTTTACCTGATATGCCCTGTGTTCGCCCTCCCCTCCCAAAGTATGCATCTACGCCATTTATCATCAGTACGACCCAAGGTCATCCGATGTGTTGGTCATATCCCCGGGTCACCTTTCTTTATCGCTGTTATCAGTTCGTTCGCTTTCCCACTTTCAAAAATCAGTTGCGCAACCCCCTCTGTCGAGACCTTGGAACTTGTCTTGAATTGGCTATTTTATCAAATCCACGAATCCTTACTTCCCCTTCTAGACAGGGAAAACAAGGAAAAATTGAAAAAAATAATAATATACAGTAAAGTGTGTGCAGTGATGGGATGAAACAGCAGGAGCAGGAAAAGAATCTATAAACAGTATTCATTGTCACGATTGTAGGATGAGAATGAATACAAGAGAGGATGTATTTGACCGGCTTCGAATATATCTTCGTCATAAATGCATGTAGTTCTGACGA
>NC_091569.1:28338760-28341042 GCF_042767895.1 Penaeus vannamei | reverse complement strand
TTAACACGTGTTCCTGGGCAACATTTTTACGGTTTATTGTTCATCCTTGTTCATTTTCGCATTTCCTGTATAAATTAAGATATCATTTTTTCCAGCAACATTTTGGGACACGGATGCTTCACTTAATTCCTGAAAGCGCTATTTGCGATGAAAAAAAAAAAACACATTTTAACATAATGATTAAACCATGAATAAATCAGCAAGGTTGAATGGCTATGTGCAAAAATCTAAGGCACATAAAAAACACATCATGTATATATGTCTTCTAAAATTCAGAATTTTGAGGGGTTTGAATTGCCACGCCCCCTCGGCTTCAACAGTAAATCAGAAGAAGAGAAAGAGGAAGAAGAAGAGGAAGAAGGAGAAAATGACAAAGGAGGAGGAGGAGAAAGGAAGAGGAGGAGAAGAAGAAGAGGACGAAGAAGAAGAGGAAGATGAAGAAGAGGACGAGGAAAAGTGAGGAAGGTAAAGAGGAATAAGAATAATAAGAAGCAGAAAAAAGGAAGGAAGAAGGAGAGGGAGAGGAGAGGAGAGGGAGAGTCGTCCAGCTTTATTGGCTGGACATGGAAGGACGCGGATCTGCGAGATTTGATGTTTTCAAGTATCGCCTTTATTGGAACTCATAAATATCGACTCGGGATCTTTGTCGACTTGTTGGAAATATTCTTTTCTTTTTATCCTTTGCAAACCTTATACTTTAGGAAGGAATCGCTCCACGGGACTTCTGAGCACTTCCGACCTCGTAGCTTAAACGATCTATAATTTCATTCATAACTTCACCGGAAAAGTCACGGCGGTCAATGAATCAGGGGAGAAAACCTTACAAATCACATTTACATGCGGTGGTATGTGTCACGTCTTATTTTGTGATTTTTCATTTTATATTCATACATTTTTTTTCGGAAACTTTTACCTCTCTTTTCAAACGCGTACCATCGAGAATTAGTCTGTGTCCAGTTACACCATTTCTAATTGACATTTTATGGTAATAATATATTTCAAATGATATTGGCATTGGACAATGTAGTTTATTATTTTTTACCATGTTTTACACAATTTCAACGGCTGATGTTAGTAGTCAATAAAAGTATTTGTGAAATATCGTAAGCAAATCATAGGCTTCGTCACAAACGTGAACGTTCCATTCACAGAATACTAGATACTGCGCATGAACTGCCGACAAAAACTTTCCTTGAAACCTCGTATGATACGGAGGATCTTTATACTTGGCGGCCTATATTTCGCTCCCATATATCTTGAAATGACGTTTGGCAAATCAGGCAACTTCACTGCACACCTCGCCTGAGCTTAAGTAAATAATGAACTAATATTTGGTTTTCCTATTGTTTCCATGCAATTTATTTAATAACAAAAAAATATTTTTTTTATGCCGATATTTGCGCACTAATGGTATGACCGCCTATTGCACAGTTTACTGGTTAAGGAAGGGATATGAAATGAGAGAACGAGTCAGAAATGATAATCTACCCTTTAGTGCTTCTTCTTATCAAGTTGGCGGTGAGAAAGCAAAAGGCAATGAGATATAGAAAAACGAATTTTCAGAATCAAACTTGATTTTAACATCAGTGTAAAAGTTGAAAGCAACTTGCACAATAAAAATTGAACTTCTGCTAGTTTGGTAGGATACTGTTTATAGTACAAAAGCAGATATGACATGGGTATATCTATCTATCTCTCCCTCTCTCTCTCTCTCTCTCTCTCTCTCTCTCTCTCTCTCTCTCTCTCTCTCTCTCTCTCTCTCTCTATATATATATATATATATATATATATATATCTATCTATCTATCTATCTATCTATCTATCTATCTATCTATCTATCTATCTATCTATCTATCTATCTATATATATATATATATATATATATATATATATAGAGAGAGAGAGAGAGAGAGAGAGAGAGAGAGTAATAGACGAATAGGTAACAAAAGAAACTTTTCTATATTTCAAGTGAAAATCGTATGGTGAGATATAACTAGTGTATTTTCAAGTGAAAATTATACGGCAAGTTATATATAAGGTTTCATTTCGGTTGATTATTCGTCTGAAGAGGAAGTCGTGAAGAGTTCGAAGCGTAAAGTCTGTTTCCATATCTTACTGTAGCTATTTTCCTTTGTCCTCGATATTGAAGTAGTAATCATGTAAAATGCCATAAAAAGAGGTGATGGAGCCAATCAACATCCAATACCGTGATTGGAAATGGCCGTGAAACAGACACTTTCTTTACTGTATGTAGGCCAACAATTTTCAAGAAGTTTACCAAC
>NC_091569.1:28321260-28323760 GCF_042767895.1 Penaeus vannamei | reverse complement strand
AAGAGGGGAGCCAGGGAAAGCTAAAGGGTGGGGGGGGGGAGAAACCAGGGGAAGCTAGGGGGCTAGGGAGAGGGGGAGGGAAGGGGGTAAAGAGGGGAGCCAGGGAAAGCTAAAGGGTGGGGGGGGGGGAGAAACCAGGGGAAGCTAGGGGGCTAGGGAGAGGGGGAGGGAAGGGGGTAAAGAGGGGAGCCAGGGAAAGCTAAAGGGTGGGGGGGGGGGAGAAACCAGGGGAAGCTAGGGGGCTAGGGAGAGGGGGAGGGAAGGGGGTAAAGAGGGGAGCCAGGGAAAGCTAAAGGGTGGGGGGGGAGAAACCAGGGGAAGCTAGGGGGCTAGGGAGAGGGGGAGGGAAGGGGGTAAAGAGGGGAGCCAGGGAAAGCTAAAGGGTGGGGGGGGGGAGAAACCAGGGGAAGCTAGGGGGCTAGGGAGAGGGGGAGGGAAGGGGGTAAAGAGGGGAGCCAGGGAAAGCTAAAGGGTGGGGGGGGGGAGAAACCAGGGGAAGCTAGGGGGCTAGGGAGAGGGGGAGGGAAGGGGGTAAAGAGGGGAGCCAGGGAAAGCTAAAGGGTGGGGGGGGGAGAAACCAGGGGAAGCTAGGGGGCTAGGGAGAGGGGGAGGGAAGGGGGTAAAGAGGGGAGCCAGGGAAAGCTAAAGGGTGGGGGGGGGGAGAAACCAGGGGAAGCTAGGGGGCTAGGGAGAGGGGGAGGGAAGGGGGTAAAGAGGGGAGCCAGGGAAAGCTAAAGGGTGGGGGGGGGGAGAAACCAGGGGAAGCTAGGGGGCTAGGGAGAGGGGGAGGGAAGGGGGTAAAGAGGGGAGCCAGGGAAAGCTAAAGGGTGGGGGGAGGGGAGAAACCAGGGGAAGCTAGGGGGCTAGGGAGAGGGAGAGGGAAGGGGGTAAAGAGGGGAGCCAGGGAAAGCTAAAGGGTGGGGGGAGGGGAGAAACCAGGGGAAGCTAGGGGGCTAGGGAGAGGGGGAGGGAAGGGGGTAAAGAGGGGAGCCAGGAAAAGCTAAAGGGTGGGGGGGGGGGAGAAACCAGGGGAAGCTAGGGGGCTAGGGAGAGGGGGAGGGAAGGGGGTAAAGAGGGGAGCCAGGGAAAGCTAAAGGGTGGGGGGGGGAGAAACCAGGGGAAGCTAGGGGGCTAGGGAGAGGGGGAGGGAAGGGGGTAAAGAGGGGAGCCAGGGAAAGCTAAAGGGTGGGGGGGGGGAGAAACCAGGGGAAGCTAGGGGGCTAGGGAGAGGGGGAGGGAAGGGGGTAAAGAGGGGAGCCAGGGAAAGCTAAAGGGTGGGGGGGGGAGAAACCAGGGGAAGCTAGGGGGCTAGGGAGAGGGGGAGGGAAGGGGGTAAAGAGGGGAGCCAGGGAAAGCTAAAGGGTGGGGGGGGGGGGGAGAAACCAGGGGAAGCTAGGGGGCTAGGGAGAGGGGGAGGGAAGGGGGTAAAGAGGGGAGCCAGGGAAAGCTAAAGGGTGGGGGGGGGGGAGAAACCAGGGGAAGCTAGGGGGCTAGGGAGAGGGGGAGGGAAGGGGGTAAAGAGGGGAGCCAGGGAAAGCTAAAGGGTGGGGGGGGGGGAGAAACCAGGGGAAGCTAGGGGGCTAGGGAGAGGGGGAGGGAAGGGGGTAAAGAGGGGAGCCAGGGAAAGCTAAAGGGTGGGGGGGGGAGAGAAACCAGGGGAAGCTAGGGGGCTAGGGAGAGGGGGAGGGAAGGGGGTAAAGAGGGGAGCCAGGGAAAGCTAAAGGGTGGGGGGGGGGAGAAACCAGGGGAAGCTAGGGGGCTAGGGAGAGGGGGAGGGAAGGGGGTAAAGAGGGGAGCCAGGGAAAGCTAAAGGGTGGGGGGGGGAGAAACCAGGGGAAGCTAGGGGGCTAGGGAGAGGGGGAGGGAAGGGGGTAAAGAGGGGAGCCAGGGAAAGCTAAAGGGTGGGGGGAGGGGAGAAACCAGGGGAAGCTAGGGGGCTAGGGAGAGGGGGAGGGAAGGGGGTAAAGAGGGGAGCCAGGGAAAGCTAAAGGGTGGGGGGGGGGAGAAACCAGGGGAAGCTAGGGGGCTAGGGAGAGGGGGAGGGAAGGGGGTAAAGAGGGGAGCCAGGGAAAGCTAAAGGGTGGGGGGAGGGGAGAAACCAGGGGAAGCTAGGGGGCTAGGGAGAGGGGGAGGGAAGGGGGTAAAGAGGGGAGCCAGGGAAAGCTAAAGGGTGGGGGGGGGAGAAACCAGGGGAAGCTAAGGGGCTAGGGAGAGGGGGAGGGAAGGGGGTAAAGAGGGGAGCCAGGGAAAGCTAAAGGGTGGGGGGGGGGAGAAACCAGGGGAAGCTAGGGGGCTAGGGAGAGGGGGAGGGAAGGGGGTAAAGAGGGGAGCCAGGGAAAGCTAAAGGGTGGGGGGGGGGAGAAACCAGGGGAAGCTAGGGGGCTAGGGAGAGGGGGAGGGAAGGGGGTAAAGAGGGGAGCCAGGGAAAGCTAAAGGGTGGGGGGGGGGAGAAACCAGGGGAAGCTAGGGGGCTAGGGAAAGGGGGGGCAGAAGGGGAGGT
>NC_091569.1:28286260-28288760 GCF_042767895.1 Penaeus vannamei | reverse complement strand
ATAATTTTGATCATAATGATAATAATAACAACAAAATCAGGGATGATAATGAGAGTAATAATGATAATCATAACAGTAATAATGAAGATGATCATCGTGTTTGTTACCATTATCACTTTTATCATCATTCTTGTTACTGTCACCTTATTTTCATTCTTATTCGTCCGTTTCAGGCCCCGGTGTCGTCCGATTCACGTGACTCAATAACTGCCCTTGTATATGTTTTGACAAAATAATAATCTTACTTTACGACTGAAAATTTATGATAAACGGCATATTATCACTATCATTTTCACTTATTTATTAATTATTATTATTTTTGTTACTATTATCACTTCCATTATAATAATAATAATGATAATAATAATAATAATAATAATAATTATTATTATTATCATCATCATTTTTATTTATTTCTCAGAAGCGACTTGGCGAATCGATCGATTGCAGAACAAGGCGTGAGTTGCCAGTTTTTCCTTTCCTGAAATTGGAAGAACTATAGTTATAGTATAATTATTGTTCGTATCAGTAGCGTTATTAATTTTTGGTCATAATAATAACAGTAATAATGATATGTTTATAATAATGACAATAATGATGATGATAATGATTATCATCATTTTTATCATTATCATTATTATAACCATCATCATTATCATCATCATTATAATAATTGTCATCATAATGACACTAATGGTAATTATCATTATCACTCTTTTATGTTCATGAATAATAATAATGATAAGAATTATCCATGTGTTTATTATTATCATTGCTTTCATTATCATTATAATCTATATATTTGCTATTATATTATTGTTATGGTTATCATCATTATCATCCTAATCATTATTATGACTATTATCATCACTGTTGCTATTATTATTATCCATATCATTGTCATCAATATCATTGCCATTACCATTATTACTATTACATTTATTATCATTATGATCATTGTTTTCATTTCATCATTGTTGTTTTCATTGTCATTGCTATAAATGGTATTAACTTTTATTATATTCTTTATCACTTCATCACAGTTATCAATATCATCATTATCATAATCACTGCTATTATCACTAATATTCTGTCTCTAAAATCATCACCTTCAGTGATAATATATATGCAGTATATGTCTTCATTGTTATAACTTTTTTTTCACTACATTCATTATTATCAAATTTATAATCATACTAATTTCCTTTATTGCTCCTTCTATATCTTCTCCTTTCTCTGTCTATCTTTCTATTAGACTAAATATACGTGAAGTTTCTTTAAAGAGGCACGGGCATATATTTTATAAATATGTGAACACCGCATTCTCAACTTTAATTCGATTCCAGCAAGAAAACCGTAATAAAACATTACTGAACGAAAGGATCGAGAGAGACCTAGAACTTGTCGCGCGCACCGAGGAGGTTTGGATCGGCTTGAAAATGTAGCCTGGAAATGAACAGCGAAATTCTGCAATTTGCAATAAATTACGACATACAGGAATTCCTCGCCTCAGTCTGGAGTAAGCCGAGGCAGGGAATAACCTTTCTTTTATTAGAGTATGATTCACCAGCGTTGGACTTGAGTCTTCCGCATCCTCACGAGGCCTAGTCTGGATCCGTGTCTGAATCCCTGACACTTTCTGACACCCCGTTCTTTGTGTGACACGTGCAAGCCACTACTTTACCGCATGCGCCAGATTTTCAATCTTGTTATTATATTCCATCTTCGCATTATATACACACACTCTCTCTCTCACACACACATATATATGTATGTACGTATACGCATGTTATAAAGTCTTATGCCATCTGTGCATTCGGGGCACCAAACGAGCACTGCCTCGAAATGCAATTCACTGAAAATCATTTATCCCAGGCTGTGACTGATTGCCACAAATGACTGCATTTGGACTACATAGTCATGGAAAGCCTCAAATTGGGCGTTTTCATTATTCTATGTTTTCCTTAAAATTTATATCCTTTTTCAGTATGAAGGTAAAAGATTTTAGTTACAGAAAGAAACGAGAAGCACTCAGAGAGCACATACCTCCGCCAAGGCAATAGGGTCACTGATGCAATGAAAATATTCACACTTGTAGAATTACATTTGTCTCCTTTCTCAAGGGCACGGGTGACGTCCGTAAACATAACCTCCTTGGCAGAGGCAAGGCAATAGGGGCAATAGTGCAATCATTAAAAGGAATCCTGGATCCAGATCACCACCAAAACTTGATGGAATCTAAGTGAGGCTAAAATACGCCCCTAGTAAAAATATAAAAATATGTTTATAATTCTTAAGTTTTCCTGCTAACCAACGAGCAAGCAAACAAACAAACAATAAAACTAATCAACAAACAAACAAACAATAAAACTAATCATCAAACAAACAAACAATAAAACCAATCAACAAACAAACAATAAAGCTAACTAACGCGACCAAAACACAACCTCCTTGGCGGAAGTCAAATAAAAATTATGTGAATGTATTTGAGAATTATTAT
>NC_091569.1:28273760-28276260 GCF_042767895.1 Penaeus vannamei | reverse complement strand
CATCTCAGTCTCGACAGCCTTGACGCGGCTCAAATCTGCCAATAATACGTTGCCGCTACAGTCCAAAAGGTAAAATAAAAGAAAATAAAGAAACTTTCTTTAAAAGAACTCAAAGTAACACATCTCTAGCCATAACTGTTACCATAATTCAGATTTATATTACACACAGCCCAGCTCGAGGCCTTATTGTCTTGAGTGACGCATTTACATATAAAACATGTCTCCGAAGGACCTTGTAAAACCGGGCGGCGAGCTCCCTGCGTGGCGGCTCAGGAGAGGATAGCGTGGCGGCCCAACCTGAATCGTAAATGTTCAACTTTTTGAAGAAAATCTCCCGGGAATGCATTCACATTATTAGTTTAGCGGCTCGCGGGAAGGCAGCCATCTTTTCTCTTTTGCTGCCGGGGCTGGGGGGTAAGGGGGTCGATGGGGATGGGAGGAGGGGAAGGGTGGAGGGAGGGTGGGATGATGAGGAGTGAGGTGCGGCGAAGGAGGAAGTGGGTGGGGAGAAGGTGGATGAGAGAGCGGAGTGAAGGGGGAATGGTGGGGGTAGAGCGAGAGGGGGGGGGGAATTAGAGTAAGGCAAAGGGGTTATAGGATCAGGGAGGGAGGGAGGGATAAGCCCAAGGGTGAGGATATGGAGTGAGGGTGAGGGGAGTGAGGGCGACGGTGAGCCTAAGGGGAGTGAGGGGAGGAGGGAGTGAGGGGAGGGAGGGAGAGAGGCGAGGGTAAGGCTGAGGGCAGCGGTGACGGGAGGGGAGGAAGGGAGAGAGAATACGTGGAAAATTAAAGCAATATTGACGTACGAGAGAGAGAAAAAAACAAAAAACACAAAAAACAAGAACAAAATGGGACAGGAAACGGGATACAAGGGAAACCAAAGACAACTCCACACCTCACCCTCCATAAGAAAGAGAAAATCGCTGATTGTCAAGGGAAAGAAGCACTGGCAGTTAGATATATGTAGACAGTTAGATACTTAAACTGGCGCAAAAAGACAACCTTGGAGAGGCAATGAATGATAGGTATAAGGATCAAAAGGTAAACAAAAGTGACACAAATAAACACACACACACACACACATATACATATATATACACACATGAAAACATATCTAAATATATGTAAATATATACATACATACATATATGTATATACATACATATATATATATATATATATATATATATATATATATATATATATGTATATGTATATATGTATATGTATATATGTATATATATATATATATACATATCTATATGTATATATGCATATATATATATATATATATATATATATATATCCATATATATATATATATACATACATATATATATATATATATATATATATATATATATACATACATATATATATATATATATATATATATATATATATATATATATATATATATATATATATATATATATGTGGTTAATTTTCTTCTTTATCGTTATTATTATTATTATTAATATTACTATTATTATAATCATTGTTATTATTTTAATTATCATTATTATTATAATTATTATTATTATCATAATTATTATCATTAGTAGTAGTAGTAGTAATAGTAGTATCATTATCATCATCATTATTATCATTAATTCACTCATCATCGCTATAATTACAAGTATCTTTTTATCATCATTATTATCATAGTAGTAGTATAATTACAATTATCATCACTTTTATTATTATCATATCACCATCACCATCATTATTACTATCATCATTATTGTTATAATTATCATTATCATTGTTATTATTATTATTATTACGATCTTTATTATTATTGTCATTTTATTTTCTTATTATCATTATCACCATTATTTGTAACACAGACGTAAATGTTGATGTAAATTGGCGTTGTTTATCTTTCTGTGTGTTGGCCAAAAATCAATGAGTTGTTGATATTTTGGTTATTATGGATTATCTGTTGAGCCTCAGCAGATTGTCTTGACAATGAAGAAAAGACTTTGCAGTGTCTGTTTAGGTATTATTTAGGATTAACAACCTACGTCAAAATATGATCAAGTATCATGGTTTCTAAGGTTATGAATAATGTGTTGCCGACGATTTCAAATGAACATATCTGGTATGCCCTGTAGAAAAATCGTTATTCTAGACGAGAGCATTGTCAGTATTTCTCTATCTGAAGCGAACTCTCCCGATTCAATTGCCAAAAAATGTCCCAAAGTTTATCTCTGGTTCGTCTGATTTCCGTATTTACGTAAAGAGTATTTCCAGAAATAACTTTACGTAATGCGTATTTCCAGAAAGAACATACATTGCATCCGGGCGGTTCGTTCTATTGATTGGCGAACAAATAAGGCATTAGTTTCATGTTTAGGAGTATAGTTGACACATTATAGAGAAAGAGATAGATAGATAGATAGATAGATAGATAGATAGATAGATAGAGAGAGAGAGAGAGAGAGAGAGAGAGAGAGAGAGAGAGAGAGAGAGAGAGAGAGAGAGAAAGAGAGAGAGA
>NC_091569.1:28263760-28266260 GCF_042767895.1 Penaeus vannamei | reverse complement strand
ATATTCATAGTACGAACTACAATTTTGATCTCGGAAAAATCAAGAAAGGGTATTTTATCGACAATCCGACAACACTCACTCAGTGAGCTTATATTGAGTGAGTTAAAGATACATGGAATCGATAAGAAAAATAGCCACACATCAAGATCATCAATTAATCAATTGGTCTGTTGGACAGTCAGTTGATCAGACAGTTACTAACTCGGTACTTATAAGTCCCTCAGTCACTGAGTCAGTCAGTCAGTATATAAATCAGTCATATGTCTAAAACAATGAATCAATCTAAGATAGCCAGTCAGTTATCCATTCCGTTCAATCAGCTAAACAATCAGATAATCAGTCAGTCAGTAAATCGGTTAAATCTGTTTTGTCATTCAGTCACTCAGTCATTCAGTCAGTAAGTCAGCCAGCTAGTCTAGTCAGTCTAGTGAGTAAGTGAGAGAATGAGCCAGTCAGTCAGTCAGTTTAGTCAGTCTAGTCAGTCAGTCAATCAAGTCACTATAGCAGCCTGTTAGTAAGTCAGTCAGTCAGTGTCGGCAGCTCTTAAGTCACCATGGGTCTACTGAACATCGAATTGAACAGTATTCTCTATAAACACTTCAATTTCCGACGTCTGCAATTAGCTATCAAAAGGAAATTTCGTATCTTTACGACGATTGTTAGGATTTAGAAAGTAGTTTGATAGCCCATTACACCCGCCGATGGATTGTCTTCAAGGCAAACATTACAAAAATGCGTGTAGTTCTGTTTTTTATTCTATTTCGAAGTTGTAAGTTTGGTCAAAATCTCTCCCCCTCTATGCCCTCGTTATTGGTCTGAATTATTGCAAGACAAGTCGGGGCTCTAATTTCCAAACCATTAGCCAGTTGAATTTTTCAATTGTCACACTTTTTCACTTTTTCATATCATGCTAGAGTCCTAATTAACCAAAGGGCGTCACATGATTATGTTTTTGAGTCGAGTTGGGGGCGTGGGAAAAACGCGAAAATGGCCATTATTTTCCATATTTCTTATTACTGCGTTTTGACAAGCGGTTGAGTTTTCGGGTTTGAGGTCACCTTTGTGCTTGTCAGCGCAGTGATTACTATATCCTTTATCCCCCATTCTACCGGTTTCTTTTCACTATTTTACTTGTACTTAAAGTGATTGATCCCTTTTTGTATCTTTAATTTTTCTTCCTTGCACTCTACTCTGACATATAATACATTCTCAATCTATTCCTTGATATTATTGGAACTATCTCTTTTGCCTAATTCCGTTGCTATATCAATAGGCCAAAAATGAATTCATATCCTAACAACAAAGCATCATGACGTGTTGTTTTCGCCACGAATAATCACATTTTCTTATCTCTGTTTGGGGCGAGATCTGAGACGTTGTCTAAATTATCAAATGCAAAACATTCACAATTACATTAATTCACCTATCAAGCAGTATAACCTACACTGATTGTTAATGTAGATATAGATAAATGAATAAATCTATAGATTGACAGACAGACAAAGAGACAGATAGGTAAATGGATAAATAAGATTTACACAAGACACCAGAATTCTATTTGACTACTAGTTGTGTATTTAATTTGCAATGTAGGTCTTGGACTGAATTGTGATCAGCCTTCCTCTTTTATCACACTATGAGTATATATAAATATCCTTTTTTGTAGAGGAACATCTACGTTTCTCTGCATCAGCTACAACTGCTTCAAGGTCCTTACTCCATGTTTAAGCCCTGGAAAGATGTAGCATTTCATGTCCATGATGAAAGTATTGTGTTCGTGGCGTTAGACTGAAGCTCTTGTACAGACGGTGGGTCACCCCCCCTCACTCCTATCTCTTATTATAATTCATGAGAAACCTTAACTCCCCTCATCAAAATCTCACCTCGCTCCTCCTATGGCTGGCTGGAAATTTCAACTGTTTGCCGATTCATCTCCTCTCTCATCCGCCTTCACTCCTTCCATGCCAGGGTGTTGACTCTAAGGATCTCGGAGCTTAGAGATTGACCATGTTTGCCCTGGTGTACCCCCGATGACCTATTGTGACAGCCTATTCATGAAAGTTAAACCTATCCAAAACTCGTCACTTTGGTCATGCCAGTTGTCCTATGTGTGGCTATGTAGTTAGCCTGTTCTGTGTTCTAACCGCAACATAGTCGGGGTGAGTTGAGAGTGATAGTATCTTCTCCCTAAGTTACAGCGTCTGCGGCCTCGCGACATATCGTGCTTGTAATCTAGGTCAGTTAAAGCAAAGTTAGAATATGGTATTATATTCCCAGTTGAGAAGGAAATATAAATTGTGTCCATAATTTTTTCTCACAATATTTATGGCGAAAACGTATTTGCGAGCCTGGAAGAAGTAATGACAGCAGCGATAATAGTCATAATAATAGTAATGATAAAAGGAATAGTAATAGTAATTATCCCGATAACAATCTGGATAGAAATACTAATTACGATGATGACAATGATGATCACAATGATAATCATAATGTAATAACA
>NC_091569.1:28213760-28221260 GCF_042767895.1 Penaeus vannamei | reverse complement strand
ATTGTCTCTCTCTCTATCTCTTTCTGTTTCCCTACCCCCTCTCTCTCTCTTTCTCTCTCCACCTCTTCCTCTCTTCTTTCTCTTTCTCCTGCCCGCTCTCTCACCCGTACCCTTGTAAACATACTACTTTCATTTATTTTATTTTCTCCTTTTTGTGTTTTGCTATTTATCTTACGGTATTGATGATAATGATGATGATGGTGATAATGCTCTTGGAATTATATATCTGGAAAAATCATGATACTGGAGATGAAAATGATGATGATAATGATGATGATACTAACAGTGATGATAATAACAATGATAATGATGATGATGGTAATATTAATGTTTATTATGAATATCGTGAAGATGATAATGGCGATGGGAATTATGAATAATGAAGTAATGAAAACAAACAAGAAAATATATATATATTAGAAGCAACAGTGGTAATTGCAGTTATTGTTTTGATGAGATTGGAAAAAAGTAGCGTTTACCGTTGTGATTAAGATGATGATTATGATAACGTTGGTAACTTTACTGGTTATGGTGATAAGGATGAAAATAATGAAAATTATAATAATGTTAAAATGATTATTAAAACAGTATTATTACTAATAATAACAACAACAGTGGTAAAAACGATAAAGATAATGAGGATAAAATGTCTGAAGAGGAACTCGTGAAGAATTCGAAACGTCACGCTTATTTTCAATTCTCAATGTGGCTAATTTTATTTCATTTTAGTGTACAAGTTATTTTGTTTGTGCTTGTGTTCATAATGAGGATAATGATGATAATATCGAAAATCATAACAATTATCATGATAATGATGATAAAGATGATAGCAATAATATTAACGATAATGGTAATAATAGAAATAACAATAATGATAGTAATGATAATAGTTTATAACATTAATAACAACAACATCAATGATAATAATGATAATAATAACAATAATAATCATAAAAGTTATGATAATGATGATGAAAATAATGATAATAATAGTAGTGATAACAGTAAAAGCAATAACATGATAATGATGATAATGATAACAAAATTAATAATGACAGAAATATTGATAGTATCAACAACAACAATATCAATAATGATGATAATGATAATGGTAATAATGATAGTAATAATGATAATGATGATGATACTGATAATACAAATATAATACTAATGACAACAATGATATAAACAACAGTAAATGAAACACTCCAAGAGCACGTACCTCCGCCAAGGCAATACGGTCACTAATGCAATAAAAATACCCAAACCTGAACCATTACATTAAAGTCACTTTCTTTCTCAAGTACACTGGCGATGCCCGTAAGCATGTAATAAAGGTAATGATAATAATGACAGCTGCCCTATTGGAATCATCTGGAAAATCCCAGGGTCCGAGGCGCTGTCTGGATCTCGCCAAAATTTAATTGCACCAAAAATAATTGAAGGCGCACCTGATTATCATTACATCATTATTATCATCATTATTTTCTTCTTCTTATTATTATCATTATTACCATCAAGATTATCATTATTATCATAATCATTATTATTATTATTATCATCATTATCATTGTTATCACTGGAATATCATTATTATTATAATTATTATACTTTTTATCATTATCATAATATTATTATCGTAATCATTATTATCATCATCATTATTATTATCATTATTGTTTTCATTACCTACCTACCTACCTACCTATATATATATATATATATATATATATATATATATATATATATATATATATATATATATATATATATATACACACACACACACACACACACACACACACACACACACACATATATACATATATATATATATATATATATGTATATATATATATATATATACATACATATATATATATATATATATATATATATATATATATATATACATATATATATATATATATATATATATATATATATATATATATATATATATATATACATATATATATATAAATATATATATATATATATATATATATATATATATATATATATGTATATGCATATGCATATATATATATACTCGTACATATGTTTATGTATATACATACATATATACATTTATATACATACATATATATATATATATATATATATATATATATATATATATATATATATATATATATATGTATATGCATATGCATATATATATATACTCGTACATATGTTTATGTATAATTCTATTTTGTTCACAACTTTATTAGTTATCCTGCCAACCAACAAATAAACAAATACACATACAAACAAACTAACTAATTAACTAACCAACACTACTAAAAACATAACCTCCTTATCATTATTGTGATAATGATAATAATAATGATGATGATAATGATAATGATAATGGTTATGATAATGATGATAATCATGGTGAATATAATAATAACAGTAAAGATAAAGAACAGTAATGATAATAATAATAGCAACAACCAAGATAATAAAGATAATAACAACAATGATAATGACAGTTATATTGATAATAATAATTGTATTAATGGCAATAACAACAACAACAACAATAATGATAGTAATAACAAAAACATCAATAATGATGAAAATTATAGTAATGATGATAACAATAGCAGTGATATTGACAATTATCATAACAACCACAATAACAAAACAACAATGATAATGATAGTGATAATGTAAAGATAATAATAATAATGATAATGATAATAATGATAGTCATAACAAAAATGATGACGATGATAATGATTGTGATAAAAATGATGATAATGATAATGATAATAATGATAATAAAAAAAATATTAATTAGATGAAGATAAAAAATATAAGAATAATAGATATAAAAATAAAATAAATATATGAATATAGAAATATTAATACTCGTAATGACAGAAACAACAATAACAACAATAATCATAATGATAATGATATATAAATAGTAATAATATTATGAAAATATCAAATTGATGATAATGATAATGACGATGTAATAATAATGATAAGGATAGTAATAAGGATAATGATAATAGTAATAATAATAATGAGAATAATGGTAATAGTAATAATAACGATATCAGTAGTAATAATGATAATAATAACTATAATAATAGCAATAATGAAACCCTGATAATAATGTTGATGATAATGATAAAAATGGTAATGAAAATGATAACAACAATAATAGTAACAATAATAACAATAATAGTGATAATAGTAATAATAATAATAATGATAATAATAATAATTTTTATAATAATGATGATAACAATGATAATGATAATGATGATGATAACAATTACACTAATGATACTACTACAACAATAACTATTAATGATAATAACAATGACTATTGTAATAATAATATTGATAATAAGGATGATAATGACAATAGCAGTTGTAGTAGTAGTAGTAATGATGATATTGATAGTAATGATGATAATGATTATAATGATAATGATAATAATAATGATGGTAAAAATTATAAACATAATGATGGCAACAACAAAAATAATAACAATGATAATTAGTAATTCTAATAACAATGACAATGATATTAACAATAATAACAATTATGATAATAAAAGCAAAAACAGCAACAACAATAATAATAATGATCATTATGATGATGACAATAGATTGGTAATGATGTTGATAATAATAATGATGATGATAATGATAATAAAGATAAAGATAATGATAGAAAAATTATAATAATGATAATAAAGATAAAGATAATGATAATAACAATGATGATAGTAATAAAAGATGATAGAAATAAAAAAGATAATAATAATAATAATAATAATAATAACAATAATAATAATGATAATAATAACAATAATAATGATAATGATACTGATGATGATGATGATAACAATAATAAAATTAATAACAAAGATGATTATCATGATAACAAAAGTAATATTAATCATAATAATAATGACAGTTATGTTGATGATAACGACAATATCAATAATGATTATAATAACAATAATCAGAATATTAGTGATATTATTAATAATAATAATAATGATAAGATTAAATAATAATAAAGATAAGATTAAATAATAATAATGATGAGATTGAATAATAATAATGATAATAAAGACAATGATAATGATAAGTTACATTAATAATACCACTAGAAAAAAAATCATAATAACCATAATGACAGAAATGATAACAGCATTAATAGTAACGATAGTAAGAATAACAATTTAGCAATAACGATAATAATGAGGGCAATAATATTGTAATTAATAGTGTAGTGAATTTCCCCTGGCTGCAGGCGGGTCATCCCGTAGGCTTTCGGGCCGCCTGTTCCCCTGACGTTATGGATCGCTCTAATTAATCTACGGACTCTTCCGCCCTGCAAGATGACGTGGTTTTGCTGTTTTCTGTGTGTCTGCGCCTTTTTCTTTAAATAAGAATATGCCTGTGTTTTTATATTCCTTTGACTTACCTTTCCCACTGGTCCGTGATCTACCTCTACATCTACATTACTCCTACTATACACGACACTACTTGTACACTACTTACCTTATATTCTATACTTACCTTGTTTTATTCTTGCCGTTTCGTCTTCGACTAATTCACCTTAGCTTTGTTTTTCTTTCGTTTTTCCCTTCGCTTTCTCTCACAGATCCCTTCTTTCACTTTTTCGTACTTTCCTATCTTTTATCCATTTTATGTGCCCATTTTTGTATAGTTTTATCGTTCTTTTATTTTATGTATTTTCTAACTTATTTTAAACACACCATACACTATTTAACAAAGTTAATTGCATTATGGGTAAAATCCCAGTAAGCACGATAGCCACCGGTATATAAGGTCAAGCCAGATCGGTCTAGAGAGAGAGGCTTTTGTTCGTGTGTGGTGACAGACCGTTGGGTTTTTAGCTGGCTGACTGGTGCTTCTCGGGCTATGGCCTCTGTTTTTCAAGTAAGTGTATGGTGTGTTGTCCTGTGTATTTGTTCTTTTTGAAAGTTTTGTGCGAAATAAATGTATAATATGGATGCTCCTTTTTATGTTGCCTTTTTTTGTCAGCCATTGGTCTTATTGTTTTTATCGTGACTACGGAATCACTCTTTAGCTCACCTGAGAGTCATTGTTTATTAACGCCAGCCCCACACGGAGATTACCTGTAGTTGGAATACACGCTACCAAACCAACATCTTTCACTCTACGGAGTTTATAAATATCCACTACAAATAGTAATAACAATGAATTAATTGTAATTAATAATAATAACAGTAACAATGAATTTGTGATTTTGTGGTGATTATATACCGTTTCTCTATCCCCAAACTCATTGACATAAATTAAACACGCAAATTTAGCGAGAGAAGATGCCCGTTCACTTTATCTGGTTTCAGGAAGACAAACGCCTCCAGAATACATAATATACATTGTGCACGCGCTGGTTTCGGCCATATTTCGTCTGGGATATTTACTGATAAAAGATACGAGCTAATGATATATTAAGGTGACAAATTACTATCTAATCGGCTTTGGAGGGGGGGGGGGGTAGGGGGAGGGGGGTAGGGAAGAGGGGAGAGGAGGGGAAGGGAGGGGAGGAGGCGAGAGGGGAGGAGGCGAGAGGGGAAGAGGGGAGGGGAGGGGAGGCAAGAGGGGAGGGGAGGTGAGGGGGGAGTTAATAGTGTTCAGCGCATAATCTCTAAATATGTCTGTTTTCTGTATGTTTCAGCTAAACCTTTCACTCAGTAGCATTTTAACCTTTCTGTTTTTTAAATCCTTCCATGTAATCAACTTTTTTCTCTATGTTAGCTAAACCTTTCACTAACTATTATCTAAACTTTCCTCTAGTTGTCATTAAATCTTTCTCTCTAGTATCCAACCTTTCTCTCCAATTAGTCAAACCCTTCTCTCTATTTCACAAAACCTTTCTAACGGTATTATTCAACCTTTCCTTATATATTATCTAAACCTTTATATATCATTATACCTTCTCTTTCTGTTACCTAAAAATTCCCTCTTTATTTTTCAAACCTTTCCCATTCTAATACCTAAACCTTTTTCAATACATAATTCAAAACTCTCCATCTAATTTGATACCTTAATTTCTCGTAGCCATCTCAGATATCATTCTAAAGTATTCTCTCTGGCCAATTACTCTTCAAGACTACATACTCGTTATCTAATGAACATAAAGCCTAGTTAGAAATCAGCTAATATCCCTTCTCATCAAAAGCCAATTAAATATAGTCTCTAATGAAGGAAAAACTTCCCCTAATTATGGAGCCATATGCGTTCCTCATTCCAGTTATGGGAATGTCTCCTGAATCAGATATTAATGTTTCCCTAAGCAATAAAACTTGGCTTCCCTTCCTGTATACCTCCGACGCTGCTAAAAGTGCCCAGAAAGAAGAGATTATGAATCTGCGTTAATATTATATTTTTTTCTATTTAACTTTTTTTTTTCCTCAAGAGTTAGATAGAGGATCAGAACCCAAGCTCGAACCGCAGCGTCGCCATCAACCAGCCGCTTTTTATCATCAGAGCAGTAACATCCATCACCTCAGCCAACTTCGTAACAGGGCCAATAGTTGTGATGGAAATCCACTTCAAAGGCCTGTAGAAGGTGGAGGAATCTCTCCCCGGGTTTTCTTTATTCTTCTGATAGCTATTTTCTCCCCTCGACATCCCTCCTCCCCGGTTTAACAGCTGTACTTGATCTTTATTCACTGGTCTATGATTTTTCTCGAAAGTTTGCTAATAAAAATGCTTTAGCAGGGGGCTAAAGTGATGGGACCATTTCAAAACTCTCTTATGAGAATATGTTGAGATCAAACGAAATTTTTCATTTTTATGAGCTAATAAACATCCATAAATCTTCCATTTTTCATTCTGTATAATTTTCTTCTTTATCTGTTTCATATACTATCGCGTGTGAGCATATACGTCTGGTTGCCAATTGTGAATCAATTTCATTGTATTAGACATAAATGTGAAACCTTAAAATATTTTACTACGAACTCCTTTCATTACTTATAATTACATTTTCCAAAGGATAAAAAAAAACATAACGATATCATCTTTCTGGATTGTGATTACATCTTTATTAAACAACGGAATCAGATAATTTATGAAAACATAAAGCATAATGATATTAGCCTTTTTCAACAACTGGATTTTGGTCATTTTTATAAACGACGGATTCGAGTAACATGTGAAAATGAAATAACGTAATAATGATATCAGATCATTCTTATTTCATATTACATGAGTTTTCACGTTACCTCCCCTCACTAAAACATTTCCTTGCTAGTACGAGAACACTCAAGTCTCGACTCATCCCATTACTCTGTCTCTTTCCGATTATGAGATCTTCATTTCACTCTTAGGCCTAAAGAAGATAATTTCTTTTTCTTTCGTTCCCTTTTCTTTTTCCTTACTCTCGATCTTCTTTCTTTCTTCTCCTCGCAGCTGTGGTCTAACTGAACTCTTGCTCTCTTCCTCTTATCGCTGCTACGCCCC
>NC_091569.1:28203760-28208760 GCF_042767895.1 Penaeus vannamei | reverse complement strand
GCCTCACATATACCTACACATGTAACACTACTCGCTCCTTCACCATCCTGCCCTACAGGAAAGTAATGGGCACTCTGATTTACTTAAATCACATCAAAACTAAAATACCCACAGAAACAAGAATTATTGTTTTACAAACACTAGCACTTAGTATAATCAATTACTGCCTAAACATCTGGGGCTCCACAAATAAACACAAATACAAAGGACACAGAAACTACAGAACTTTGCAGCTAAAAGTGCAACAGAAATACAACTATGACATGCATTCTAATCCATAAAATTATACAGGGAATTTACCCAAATGGGCTATTACCTATACGGACAACAGGTAACACAACGGGTGTCCAAACTAGGCAAAACAACTGCTTATATATCAAGAGATCAAATACAGAAACCGGGACAAGAAATATGCTAATCCGAGGACTGGTGACTTGGAACCAATTACCCGACAATATAAGAAATATTTCCAGCCCAAAGACATTTAAAACAAAAGTGGAAGAACATCTACTAAAATACCAATGACATCAGGCGCCTAAACATCAAGCCCTGCACAATATTTCAATCACATATGGTATTATTATGTGTAATTTTGTTCCACAAGCATTGTATAATATCTATGTTCATAGCACCCTATTGCATTGTGTAAACACCTTATATGTAAAGAGAATACCCATTGTAATTAAGGGAATAAAGTATTTGAATTAGAATTAGAATTTGAATAGTTTCCAGTCCTGCTCTCACACAGATGTCTGCACTTCAAAAAGCTGTTGACGCCCTTAACTCGCACTGTGGCTCCCTTGCACAATGTCTATTCTGCCCCAGGAAGAATGAATTTTGATGCTCTGCCTTCTCCTATGGACCATATAGCACAGTATAAATGGGAACCTGCTGTAGGTAGACGTTCCAATACTACCTACTGTAGTGGAACACTACCTTAACATCACTGAGGCTCGTTTTGATGCCAATGAATCCCGCTTTGATATTCCACTAAATTGGCCACTAACGACACAATTGTAAAGTCTCCAATTGAAGTCAAACACGCCATCATCACTCCTGTTACATCTCTTATCGTGAAACTTGATTTACTAGCTACTCGCTTTGAAACAATCACCACCCATAATGGGACCTGTTTCTTTTGGTTCACCCCAAAGCAATAATTGACCTATACATCCCACCTCATCTGGCTCACACAAGTCTAAGAGTAATGTTCATTAGTAGCATACATCTTCATGTCCTCTCTTGGAATACTTGTGGCACAATGTCTCCAGCCAAAATTATCTCACTTAAGGCATATGTTTATTGTCATTACCCAAATGTCATATTTATACAAGAAGATTTTTTTGGACATGCTCTAGGAACTGCAGGACCCACTCTCAGGGATTATGTTTCTTATGTTCGTTATGTTAGAAATGACAATATCACTTTTGTCATGCAGTTAACATGTAATATGTTAAGGAATATCATAAAGAATAAGATATAGTTAGGTCTAAGGTGAATTAACCGCTTTCTTTGGTAACGTTGAATACGTTTTCGTTCTTTTGCATTCATAAATGCTTATATAGTCTATTGGAACTTATTTGTGTAAATGTGAATGGTTTCATAATCATTTGGGATAAAGTAAAATTAGTTAATTTGAAAGACATCAGTAATTGCCACATTGGCGTAAACAAAGTCATTAGTTTTGAGTTGAATGTTTGCAGGTTGCCAGTGGATCATGGCGGCCTGAGTTGGACTTTTGATTTGTATATTATTTTATATAGCTTGAGTTTACTCCAGTTTCACTTGTCGTGCGTAACCAGTACTCCTACAGATTAGTTGAAAGTCTCATTGATATTTTCATAATACATATATGGATATTGTGTTGGCATTTATTCTATGAAATGTGATTTAAACATGATGACGTGTCCTGGCAAAGACTATCAATATTGTCATGATATTCATTATTGCTTTATTCATTTTATTTATACCTTTGTATCATATTATTATATTTGCATGATTTATGTTGTATGTTATGTTAAATTGTATGACATTAAATCTATAATTGTTAGCATTTTTCTAGTATTTACTTATCTTGGCTGAGTAATTTCTTAAAAATGATGCAAGGCGAGTTGATTAACCATGGAAATACCACTGGTGCTTTAGATCATACTCCTTTGGGTATATCCTAGACTGAGTTGAGCCAGAGGAAAGTTGTAAGACACTTTTCAACTCCTCGAGATTAACCTAGGAGAAGGAGCGATTCGTCTCTGCAATGTCTATTCTGCCCCTCATATGATGGATTTTGATGCTCTGCCTTCTTCTATGGACCATAGCACAGTATAAATGGGTGATATTAATGGTACCCTGCTGTAGGTGGACGTTCCAATACTGTCAACTTTAGTGAAACTCAAGTTATGAAGTTCATGCAGCACAACCACCTAACTCGCTGGGATACAGGAGGTGCCATGCATTCTCGAAGAGGCACCCTTGACCACATACCTATGGACTTGTGGCATCTCAGGTTAGGTGCACATCTGTGCTTGCTCTTTTCTTGGATCACCTTGTCTTCAGTCTTCAGCATTTGATCCCTACAGTGCATTCATCTGTTTATCAGCATACATATATCAGTATCCCTTCAAAGTACTGTCCTAACTATATTTCTTACATGTCTGGTCTCTTCTTCAAGCTTTATCTCAATTCTCTTGAGAATTTTTGCACGTCTCTAGTATCTTTAACATGATTTTTATAACCACTATGTTCGTTGACGAATCATTAAGCGCCAATTTGGAGCTCATGATTGGACATTCGATAGACACATCAAGGCAGTAGAGAACAGCCTTGTCTATCAGAAGGATCCAACTCCAGACAACTTGAAGGAATACCAAACGTCCAGCAGTGCCGTTGTTGCCCAACAACAAGGTGTTCATCGTGATGCCTGGCATGATTTCATGCACACCATTATTCATCAGACAAGTTTGTGGTCCATGTGGTGACTCATCAAGAAGGTTTATAGGAAAAAGACCTCAAGTGCACTCCATCACAGTCCAGTTCAGTAAACACAAGATCTCATTGAGGCCTGGTCACAGCAAGCCAGTGTTCATAGCCTTCCTTCACATGTACAAGAGGTGCCCTCTCAGAAAACTCGCCGTGCTCTACGCCTGTCAGCAGCCCTGCTAAGGAAAGGTGAGGAGGAAGACATTCCAATAACAAAGGATGAACCGGTGTGCTCTTGCTTGGGGTAAAGCAACAGCCCCAGGTAATGACGGCATCACTTACTCTGTCTTCTGCCTCCTCCTAAAAGACCCTGGTGATCCCCTTCTATAGCTTTACAGCCTCTGCCTCAGATATGGATATGTGCCACAAGACTGGACAAAGAGCCTTATTGTACCTGTCCCTAAGCCTGGCACCAACAAGTTTAGACCGATATCCTTTACATCACGCTTCTGTAAAGTGCTGGAACGCATTCTCCTGAATCGCCTCATGTATCACCCTCAGGACAAACTCTCATCCAGATTATATGGATTCTTGCCACAGCGCAGCACACACCACTGTCTATTGGAGCTACACAATCGCCTCTTCTCTACAAGTCTTGTGGCCTGAAAGGTGTCTTTGGTACTGCAAATTCAGAAGTTATCCTCGACCAGCTTGTGGACTTTGGTGTTAGTGGAAGCCTTTTGCATTGGAGACGAGGATACCTAAGTATTAGCCATCCTATGTCCTATTTGAAGGTGCCTGCAGTACACCTAAATGCTTTGGTCTTGGAACTCCATAGGGAGGAGTCCTCTGTTCATTTCTTTTTAATATCCTCATGCACCGCCTCATCTCCCAGTTCCTTGGCATCCCAGGGACAATAATCAAATGCTATGCTGACGATATTTGTGGTCACTCAAACTCCCCAGAGGATTTACAGCATTTCCTACATTTATTTTATTTTTCTTTCTCTTCATGTGGCCTTATCATCTCTCCTGAAAAAGCATGATCTCTCCACAAAACCCACAAACACTACCTGAATTTTCAGAGGACTCAAGCATTATACCATTCTGCACACAGTATATTTATCTGAGCTCTCCAGTTCGATCCCTTTCCACCACCCTGGCACGACAGCGCGTCCATCCCATTGTTCAGGAATTGTTGACACAGTTGCAACGGCGCCTTGAACCCCGCTGCTGAGGTCTCCATTCCTGTAGTCAGAAACGCGCTCTTTCATGAGCGCCTTCTTGGAGCCGAACAGTTTCATGGCGAGTTTGTTGTCGGTTGGTTGGAAGAGCGCCTGCAGTTGGTTCTTTAGGAAGGATGGTTTAGGCTCGACCCCGGGCGGTGCCCCGGGCGCTCCAACACACAGCTGCCCGGGTCCCAGTTCCTCCTTTGGGGTGCCGTATGTGTGTGTGTGTGTGTGTGTATATATATATATATATATATATATATATATACATATATATATAAATACATATATACGTACATACATATCCATTTATCCATTCAGTAGTTGATTAGCTATCTCCAGCTCTTATTTAACTCTCCAGAAAAGTACTAGATCCCCTTTAAAAAATAATGAATAGATACAATGCATTCAAGGATGCCCAGTGTCCACTAGGATTGTTAACATTCAACAAGAGCTTCATCTCCCTCCTCTAGTAGAACGACTCTATGTCAATGTAACATTCTTTACTGTTAAGTACCTCCAATCCCCCAATCTTACTCCACACTATGGAGGCATCATTAGAATGTCACTCGACCCCGATTTTCATCACCCACGACTTCAACCAGGTGACTGTGCACGTATTAGGAATGTTTGCCGAGACCTTAGAAGATTAGATATCAATGTTCCCCAAGAGGAAGTTGACCATGGCAGATTCCTCTGCTAGCTATTTCCTACACACCCACTTGTAGAAGGGACCCTCGTTGCCAACAGAAACAATTGTCCCTGGAGACCATTGACAAAGAACGTCTTCCATTCTTGCCTCCCATACCATTTGTATGAATGGTTCTTTACAAATTGATGGAAGCGCGGCCTGTGC
>NC_091569.1:28191260-28193760 GCF_042767895.1 Penaeus vannamei | reverse complement strand
AAAATAAGACCGAATACTTTACTATGTATTTCCACTCTTCGTTCAGGTATTCCCTTCCCCTTGTCTTTCCCCCCTCTTTTATCAAAATTTCCACTCTATCCTTTATATTCTTCTCGTCTCTTCTCTCGCCACTCTATATGCACTAAAAACACGAGATTCCTTTTTAATTCCGAACTCCTGCTGCCACTTTTCCCTCAGACAGTTCCTCCGCGTCCACTGGCGAGTGCACGGGGCTTCTCGTCGCTCGCCTGTAACGCTTGGAAGTTACATGCCGGGGAGGGTCTGAAACATGCAGGCTTATTTACACGCACGTGCGCTCGTGGGTGTGGGGAGGGGGAGAGGGGCGTGTGTGGGGGGGGGGAGGGGGCGTGTGTGGGTGGGGGGAGAGGGGGCGTGTATGGGTAGGGGGGCGTGTGGGGGGGGGGAGGGGGCGTGTATGGGTAGGGGAGCGTGTGCGTGTGGGGGGGGGGGCTTGTGTGTGTGTGGTTGTGTGTGTTCGTATGTGTGTGTGTGTGTACAGACAAACGCACAGTCATTACAGCCATTATTCAGCCACACCATGCCATTATTCCCTGCTCTCCTTCCCACGCTCTCTCCCCCCCCCCCCTCTCTCTCTCTGTCTCTCTCTCTCTCTCTCTCTCTCTCTCCCTCTCTCTCCCTCTCTCTCTCTCTCTCTCTCTCTCTCTCTCTCTCTCTCTCTCTCTCTCTCTCTCTCTCTCTCTCTCTCTCTCTCTCTCTCTCTCTCTCTCTCTCTCCCTCTCTCTCTCTCTCCCTCTCTCTCTCTCTCTCCCTCTCTCTCTATTTCTCTCTCTCTCTCTCTCTCTCTCTCTCTCTCTCTCTCTCTCTCTCTCTCTCTCTCTCTCTTTCTCTCTCTCTCTCCTCCCCTCGCAACCCTCTCATCGCCCTCCGACAAGACAATATAGCCCTTTCTCTCCTGGGTTCCCGACGAAGAGAAAAAAAAAGAGAGGGAGAGAAAGAAAAGGAAAAAAAAACTTTATTTGAAAAGTAAGATGTGCGTCCAAGTGGGCACCAAGACCCTCCTCTCCTCACGGCCTCCGCTTTATTACTGTCCGGAGTCGCTTCTCGTCGTCCGCATAAGCCTCCGACGACGCAAGGGACTCTTATATGATTTTCGACTCACTTGCGGCTAATATTCGTCCTTTTCTCCTCTCTCCTGCTGGCCGGAGGAGGAGGGGGAGGAGCGGAAAGAGGAGGAGGAGGAGGAGGAGGAGGAGGAGGAGGAGGAGGTGGAGGGGGGGAAGGGGAGGGGAGTGGGAGGAGGAGGGAGGAGTGGGAGGGAGGGAGGAGGAGTGGGAAAAGGTGGGGGGGAAGGATGAAGAGGATTGATAGGAGGAGGAGGAGGAGGAGGAGGAAGGGGGAGGGGGAGAGGAGGAGGAGGAAGATGAAGAGGAGAAGGAGGAAGAGGGGAGGTGGAGGAGGAGCAGGAGGAGGGGAAGAGGAGGGAGGAGCGGGAGAGGGGGAGGAGAGAGGGGGAGGGAGTAATAGGAGGAGGAGGAGGAGGGGGAGGAGGGAGGAGGAGGAGGAGGGGAGGAGGAGAAGGAGGAGGAGGGGAGTGGGGGAGGAGAGAAGGAAGGTGGGGGAGGAGGGAGGAGGAGGAGGAGAGAAATAAGAAGGGGAGGAGGGAGGAGGAGTAGGAAGGGGAGGGGAGGAGGGGAGGGAGGAGGAAGGAGGAGGGAGGAGGAGGAGGAAGGGGAAAGAGGAGGAAGAGGAAAAAGGAGGAGGATGATGAAGAGGAGGAGGAGAGGCGAGGATAATCATTGATGATGAGGAGGAAGAGGAGGGTGGGGAGGAGGGGGAGGACAGGGAGGAGTGGGGGTGGGGGAGGATGAGGAGGAGGGGAAGGATGATGAAGAGGAGGAGGAGGAGGGGAGGAGGAGGAGGAGGAGGAGGAGGAAAAGGAGAGAAGGGGTGGTAATGAACTCCTACCCTGAAGCCCAAGCTCAGTGCCGAGCCGAACCGCTGGGGTAGGGGGTAAGGGGGGGGGGAGTCGAAGGATCCCGCATATAAAGTGACTCGCGAGGAAGCCCAGGACGCGGGGATTTACCTCTATCCTTCCCTTCCTCCTTATCTTTCTCTTTTTTCTCCCCTTTCTCTATTCTTGCTCCCATCCGTCTTCCACTTCTCCCTCTCTTTCTTCCCCTTCCTTCCTTCTTCCATCCCTCTCCTCCTATCACATTTCCCCATCTCTTTCTTCCTTTCTTCTTCCTCTTCTTCCTTTCCTATTCCCCTTCTTCCTCCGCCCCCTCCCTCCCTCTGCCTTTGTCTCTACGAAGCCGAAGTCAGAGACAAGGAAGAGACAATGCTCTCGAACGATGCTACTTTCTCTCCTCCTCCTCCTTCTCCTCTTCCACGAAAAAAGACCAAAAAGATAATTAAAAAAAAGATAGGAAGATGAATCCACCGGAATGAAAATAACTCCCAATATCCTCCCAATTTAGGAAGCCCGACGCCCGCCCGGAAACATTATAAAAAGCGTATA
>NC_091569.1:28161260-28171260 GCF_042767895.1 Penaeus vannamei | reverse complement strand
CCCCCCCACCCCCTCCGCCACTACCCCCTCCCGCCCACTATCCCCACTCCCTCCACCCCCTCCCATTCTCCATTCTCTCCTCCACCCACTGCCATTTCTCATGCTAACCCGCTCTCCTCCATTTCCATTTTTCTCTGTCTCTTTTTTTCCCTTTTCGTCGAGTCGTCGCTCGCCCTGTCTGTCTCAGCTATTCTTCCCCCGTGACGCTTCCCAAAACATCTTTGAGGATTATCATGGTAATTTTGATTTAGTGGCCGTCCTGGTTATATTTCTGGATTTTATATAATTTTGTTCTATTTTTGTTATTTGTGGTAGTCATTTTTTAAAAGAAAGTATTTCGAGCGTAATAAAAAGTTCATTGATAGAATATTTTGATTCTTGTACATATACGTAAAGAGTAAAGAGTAAATGAATATTCTTGAAAATGATTTTTCGAAATTCGAAGAGATATCCTATGTCAAATCAAGCCCCCCTCCCCTCTAACCCACTTCTTCCCCCCTTCCTCTCTCTCCTTCCCCTTCCCCTCTCCCCTTTCCATCCCATTCCCCTCCCTCTCCCCTCTCCCTTCCCCTTCTCCTCTCCCCCCCCCCCCCTTCCTAATGTGACAGGAAGAAGGTCTCCTCCCTCTTGGCTCGCTCCTCCTGATCTCGATTCCTCGGAGACGAAGGACTTTCCAGAAGGACTGAATCACCATCGATAAAAATATATGTATTTTTTATGATCTGTTCATTAAATCACGCCACCACACTCTTACCTTTCTTTTTTTCCTTTGCGGCTTTGTGTAAAGTCTAGTGGTTGGGGGAACAGCGAGGTATTTTTTGACGAGAGAAAAAGATTTAAAAAATAAAAAAGATTGAGGGGTGTGACCCTAAAACGAGGACAAGATGGCGTTATTCCTAACATATTTTAGTTTGTTTCTCAAAGGATTTTTGAAAAAAAGACGTGCTATTTATAAAAAAAACTTACAATACCGTATCTATGAATACAAAAAACGAAAAATAACAACACACTGGCCTTCCCGTCCTCGTGTTGCTTATAAAACTTGCACAACCGGTTAACTTTCATCCAGTAGTCGGAAACAAAGGGAAAAAAAGACATTAAAAAAAGGAAGATAAATACCCCAAACTGAAAAATAAAACTTTTAAAGATGGCATTGTTTTGAAAGTCACTGTCACAGCAGCCGAGATCCAGGCGCGGGGTGGTGGCGCTGGCAACAAGGAGGCTCAGGCATTTGTTCCTTATATCTCCGAACTACAGCTATTTATGTCAGCGAGTTTCTCTCTCTGTGTGTGTGCGTAATTCTGAAATGGCTGACACTGTGAAGCGTTTGTTTTCTCCTGACTTGACATTTTACCTTTCGAAAATAAGATCGGACGATTTGCTTTTCAATCGGAAATACAATGATATTTCCTTAATAGGCATCGCGGGATTGTGTCATGTATAAACCATCGTTTATGATATCTAATATTTATAGTGACGGAACTGAAATAAGAATTAAGCTGATGAATAAATTGCATTTAAGATATTAATCGAATGACAGAACACCCTTTGTTATTTTAAGCTACCTATTTAAAATCACTTATCGTTATAAGATGTAAGATATGAGTAGTGTTATTGTTGGAAATGATAATAATGGGAATTTATCTAAGCATATAAGCATGCATAGTGGATTTCAAAACAACAAAATTGCTATTACATATGCCATTGTATTTCGAATCCATAACAATATCTATATAGAATTGGATCAGTTACATGTTCTTATTAAATCTTTATTAAAAGCTGAATGTTATTTCCATCAATATTGAACTTGTATCTTCACCATCAATTTGTAATTCTGTTTAAAAAATCGGTTTCTGATCTGAGCTATTTTGCCAATACACTTGAGGTTATTTACGTTACGAATTAGCAATAAATCTCGCTGATTTATATCAGAGCAATGTCTGCATTATTGAATGCAACAGCAGCTGGAAAGTCAGGTTCCTTTCCCTGTGCGCAGTGTACGGGAATCCTGCGCATGAGTACAAGATATTTCTGCGTATCTCATTTAGCATCTAGCGAAAAGCGGACATAGAATTCACTTAGGGATTGTTTCATCTACGGACAAATGTGCCGTACTGTGCAAACATATGCTCAGAGACTTCTTCTGAGACAGAGCTTTGGCAATTTCGAAACAAGGAGAGAATTTCAGTTCATAATGAAAATAGATACGGTGAGAAGGCGTCCGCTGGTCCCTCGCCGCCCGTTGTGAAGGGAAAGTTCTCTTTGGAGCAACTGAAGTAAAATCGAGGCAGTCAGGCTTTCCCTGCTTCACGGAGGTGATTTATTTATATATCCAATCGTTCCTTCTGGTTTAATTGTTGTATTATGTCTACTTCCTATTTTTCTAAAGTTTCAGGGCGAAATTATTTTTTATCTTAATTCGGTGCACGCTTTAAAAACTTTCAGAGTGAACAGCATATTCTGTGGTCTGAACAACGAGTTCTCCCAATTAAACCGAGGCATAAAAAAAGAAAAAGAAAAAAAGGAGAAAAAAAAATCTAAAACCCGCACATGAAGTAAAGAGAAGCGAGTCCAAACATTCTCTGAAACATGCTTCGATATGTTCACCTTTTGATGCGTCCTATCTCATGACTGCAGTGTAGTAACGCGAACATTCCGAAGCTTATATAGATGAAAGTGCCAAGAAAATAAGTTAGTAAACGCATGTAGACGCACATACCTCGAAGTAGCAGGTTATATTGTGATCAGATAGGAATATACTGCCATGAGAAGAAAGTCGGTCCCTTTGAAATAGTGCAGATGTTATTCCTGCAATTATAGTAAAGGAATGAATCCACCACTATAAGATGATCTGAGACCTCGACTCAGGATAAAAAAATGTCTCTTAAAGGATGCTGAAACCCTCCCAAGCAGGCGAATGATATTTAGTATAAGAAATGATGTGTTTGATGTTTATTTACCAATTCTATACTTACAGATTTAGTTTTTTTTAGTTTAGTCCTTTATTTACCACCCTGGCTAACTGCACAGGCGTGGGCAAGCTGTGGTACATTTGATACATGGTCAAAGCATTATATAATAGTATTACAGTGTAAATCTAGATCATAAAATTATTACGGTCTAAAATATATCATTTAAAGGAAAAGAACGATCAGTAATTTATCTACTCATCTATCAAGCCGGCATACGGCTTGGGCGTGGAAAGGCAATGTAACATTTGATATGTGGTCATGTGATACTACATTCCAAATTTAGGATATAACATAATTATATCTTCCAAGACATCAGATGATATGAAGTAGTTACATAGTTCTCCATACCTCATGCTAGGTGGTCTGAAAGGCTGTATTACATGGCACTCTGAGATGTACGTGTTCGCTTATAATCTTCATTGCATAATTTACCCTTCGTTTCTTCAACATTACAGGCTGTACTGACCTGCCAGTACAATCTATATCCTAGCCTGATTCTTGCGGTCACAATATCACACTGTCTTGTTCTTGTTTTGTATAAACCATAGATGAAAACATCTTGCATAAACCTGTCATAGTGCTTTATGTTACAGCTTTCAGGCCGTTGAGAATTAATCAAGTCAGACAAGTCCTCTTTGAAGGAAGTTTTAATTATGTGTGAAATCCTAGCAAGAGGTACTCCAAGATCTATATCCACACTTTGCTTGTCACATGCTGATTTTGCTATGCGGTCAGCATGATCATGCCTGGGGATTCCAACATGCGATGGTATCCACACAAAACGTATATCATGGCCTCGGTCTTTTGCACGATATACTTATGTCATTTGCAATATTTCCTGCATCTTTGTATAGTGTGTTCAATGCCTGGAGAGCACTCTGTGAGTCGCAGAAAATGACTCCTGAGCCTTGACTTAATAGAAATTCGGTGGCTATGAGCATTCCTGCCAACTCAGTTTGCGTAGTGCTAGCCCAGTCATGAACCCGCCTATAATCCTGGTGCTGCAAAATATTGTTTTTATATATGACAAAAGCGCATCCTGCTCTACTCCGAATCGATGTTGCCATTCAAAGTTAGCTCCACTATTCTATGTTTTAGTTGTCTTTGGAACTCTGTACAATAGAGGGGTTCTCTTATTGCTTTGACGCTAAATGTGGTGTATATGTATAATATTCTTTCATAGACAGACGGCAAATTAAGTTCTGATCTCATATTCACAATCCTCGTTGTCTTAGGGGCACCGAGAATAAGCCTCATGGCCTCATTTTGTACAATTTCTAAACTAGCCAACTCTGATTCCTTGTATAATACTAGGTGCAATGCATGATAATCTATGTATGACAGGTAAGAGTCTAGCAATATTGACATTAATACCATGGTCTTTGCCGACAAGTGTCCTAAGTGGCTTCAGACATTCCCACAGCCTTTTCTTCAGGTTTTGTATGAACTCTGCATCATTAACAGCCACCCCGAGATATTTGTATTGGTGACAGAGATCTAGCTCAACGTCATTGATGTGAAACCTTGGCAGAGGGATTGTTTTAGGGTTAAGTGCCTTGGTTTTTTCAGTCGATATTATCAAGCCACACTTTGTAGCCCTTGCTGAAAGCACATCAAGGATCTGTTGCATTCTCTCCTCGGATGAGGATTTAATGCAAATATCATCGGCATAGCAAATAATGGAGTCACTGCCCTCAAGTGGTATATCGCCTAGTAATCTATGCATTAGGATGTTAAATAGCATGGGACTAAGTACGCCTCCCTGAGGTGTGCCGAGTTCAAACACTTTTGCATGAGTACTCTTAACGCCCCTGAAGAAAACCTGAGCCGATCGATTGGATAGATACATTTGAATCCATGTTAACAGTTTTCCCTGAATACCAAAGCTAGCTAGTTGCTCAAGGATCATTTCTCTGTTTGCAATATCAAAGGCAGATTGAAGATCAAGAAATACGGTTTGCATGCCTGGTATTGAGTTTGTTAAGTATTCTGCAAAACAATGCTGACTGCTACGTCCTGGGAGAAATCCATACAGTCTGGGGGATAACTTAGCATGTATACGGTACATGAGTCTGTTCAGAATTATTCTCTCAAGTACTTTGCACAGACAGGAGGTCAAGGAAATTGGTCTGTATTTGTCAGTGTTGGATTTGGGTATAGGGATGATTAAACTTTTAGTCCAGGAGCTTGGGAGGATTCCTTGTGATAGGCTGAGTCTATACAGGTGTAAGAGTGGGTTGCCTGGCACCTGCGCAATGAGGCGAAGAACACTGTAAGTAATGCTATCCTCGCCAGGGGCTGTTGCCTTGCCTTTCACAAGGGCATTTCTCAGTTCCCACTCGGTTATTTCGGCAAAGTCGGATGGGTCAGTAGCAGCACAGGCTACTGCTATATTGAATTTCCTATCTATTTTTGACTTGTCGAGATGGTCTTTTATCCCTTGTGGAAGTGAGCTCAGCTGAGAGTTTTCAGCCCACTGCTCCAGTAGCATATTGGCCTGTTCTTGTGGGCTGTGAAACTGCGGTGTTGTGGGAGCTTTACCTGTCAGCCTATTAATATTTCTCCATACATCAGCCATGGAAGTTTGACTATTGATGCTTTGCAAAAATTGTTCCCAGTGTTTACTACGAATCTCAGTTTTTAGTTCTCTGAATTCTTTATTGGCTTTAAGAAACTGAATAAGATTGTCTGACGTCTTGTTATCTTTATAGCAATTGGCAAGCTCCTGAACTCGTCGATGTTCCTTGGCTAGAATTGGGTCATTGATCCATCTCGGAGCATGGGGGGCTTGGGGGCTCTTTTTCTTCGAGAATTTTCGTGAACAGACCCATGTGTTATAGTAGTCAGTGACAACTTTGATTAAATCCTAAGAGAAATTTTCAACTGTTGTTACTTCATATGTGTTGTACCAATCAAAGACACGTGCCTTGAAGTGATGCTCCAGGCCCGGTGGGATGATTATTCTAAGCCTAGGTGTTTTAAGGGCTGAGTTGCTGTCAACAGTATAGTCAGTTCGGATTGCAAAGTGGTCACTAACTAATTCTCATACCAGTGAAGTACAGACATTACCATAAACTAGATTTTTGCCAAATACGTAATCTAACCTGCCACCTCCCAAAGGAGTTTCTATTTCTGTGTCATATACTGTTAGTGATCTACTATTAATGAAATGTTTGAATTCTTCCCCATTACTATTACGCTGGCTGTCTCCAAAGTGTGGGTGCCTTGCATTAAGGTCGCCCATGCATAACGTGCCTTGGTTGTGAAAATTGGGTAAAGAAACAGCCAGAAATTTTGACGACCTGGCATATATATTATATAGTGAAAAATACCCAGAGGCAGTCTGAATTTTTAAATGATGAAATTGAACATCAGTGTTCTCGGATTTTTTAACTAATTTATGTGGCAATGTTACCTTCACATATGTCAACAATCCAGTCATGGCTGTATTCACATAAGAATGATAACCCTTAATTGAAGGTGCAATTTTCATTTTAGCAGCAGCAGCAAAAGGTTCTTGCACGCAAATCACATCAATATTATATTTACGAATATAAAACTCTAGATCACTCAGTCTAGGTTTAATACTACGCATATTCCATGATATGAATTTAATTGTGTGTCTATCCATATGTGAGTAGTGTATTATTATGTAATCTGTGCTTCATGCGCTTATATCCATTGATATTACGGAATTTAGGTTCACATAAGAAACATATAACTTCATGAATAATGTACATTCTATTACAGATGATTGTCCTAAGCTTAAAAGTACTTTTAACCATGTCAAAGATTAGGTCTTAGCTTTGTCCCACTTCTTAGCACAGTCCCCTCGGTTGTTGTGCCGGGTGTACCTGGGGGGCTGATGACGTCACTGGACTCCTCGTCTGACTCGGTGCCGCAGGGATCGTGGTAGTGTTCGTCGCTGCTGTCAGCGCTGACACGCCCACTCTGGTTATCAGCACTGATGTCATGACATCGTATCTGCTCGCTCGTTTCTTTAACACTAATAGCAGCACTAGTATCTCGGCAATGACAGTCCCTGTTCATTTTTTCCTTGTCCTGTCTCAAGTTATTGTTTTCTTGCCTCAGAGCTTTGATTTCCTTTAAAAGCTCCTGCACATTTATGTCACTATGGTCAGCTGGCGTGACGTCACTTCTTCCACATGGTTTTGCGGGGGATTCCCTGGCCAGGGCTGCGGTCATCCCTGCCCGAGGGTGAGGGACGGCCGCCTCGGCGGGCGCCTGGGGGGGGAGGGGGGTCGCGGTCTTGAGCTCTATGATGATTAGCATCATCTTGTCAACCTGCTCCTTCAACAACGCAACCGTGTCGCGTAGTTCGGCTACCTCTGTATCCCCACTCGTCGACAGCCCCGGGAAGTCTCTGCGGCTGGTGACGTCACACACGGCACGGCTGGGCACTCCCCCGGCACGCTGGCCGCGGGTTGGGTTAGGAGGGCCGCGCTGGTCACTCGCGGTCGGTGCCGGGGCCACAGTGGGTGGGGGGGAGGGGCCAGGGCAGGGAGGGCCGCGTTGGTCACTCGCGGTCGGTGCTGCGGCCACAGGAGGAGGGGGGGGGAGGTGCCAGGGCAGGGAGGGCTGTGCACCCCCAGTGCCAGGCAGTCACACCTGCCTTCCCACACCTGAAGCAGGATGGGACGAAGCTCGGTGCATCTGCAGCAGGCTCTCGCCCTGCAGCACTGCGAGGACACTCCTTGGCACTGTGTTGCTCGCCACATGCTGCGCAGCGTGCCTTATCCTTGCAATACTTAGCTACATGGCCGCTTCCCATGCAGTTGTAGCATATGACAGGGGATGTCCTCCACGGCCGCACGTGGCTGGTGGGCATGTATTTTCCGAAGAAATTGTATGTACTTGGAGGGGGTTGCTCTCCTTTCCATACGATGCGGATTCGGTTTAATGGTTGGCCATCCTTGTACACTCGAATGGCCTTGTGAACTCCATCGAGTGCATATGCATTGCCAAGGTCAAGGTCCTTGTTATAATGTGTGACGAGGTATTCGTCATATTTTTCCGGTTTCTTCTTTTCATCGCATGATTTGAAGGTAATACCTCCAATAAGTCCCCCAGTAAGGTTTTCTATATAGCTCTGCTGGGAGCGGGCGACATAGATATATGGCGAGGAGAGCGTGTCCCCTCTCACAAGGTCAATGGGTTTACCCCTCAGGTTCGAAGAGGGGTTGCCAAGGTCCTGTAGCCATTTCATTTTTCCTTTTTTCGTGGTGCCTTCAGGGAAGGCGAGACGGACGTAGTCTTTCCTCGGTGCGAGTGGCGTCTTGCTGGCGTTAGTGGGCTCTCTTTTCTTTCTCTTTTTCTGGCCCACTAACGTGAAGCCGTCACCTCCTTGGTCAGCAGCGGCGTCACCCACCTGGGCATCACCGTCATTTCGTGCCTCTTGCATGGCGATGGGTTCAGCGGGCCTGTCCACTGAATTACAGGCTGAAGCGCATTCCTCAGCCGTGGGAGGGGTGGGACAGCTATCCCGCGAGTATTCCCCCTCAGTGTTTACTTTGCGGCTGTCCCCCATCGTGAGGGTGGTGACCGCGGCGCCTGGCGCGCCTGGCTCGCCCGCCTCGTGACAGGTGAATTATGGCGCTCGGGACAACGGGGCACTCAGTTCCAACGGTCACTAACACAGTACTTGGCACTCGGCGGAGGAATGAATTCAATTGAATTTAAAGCATAACCATGTTCACATCACTACTCTCATGACGTTTCAATTGCGAGGTATATGCGCACCTAAACATTCATGAACAATTTCCTCGTACATGACACCAGAGATCCATGTGTAAGGGGCGAGGGCACCGGAGCAGGGCACCACACGACCTCTTCGTGTGAGGTCACGGAGTGTAGGTAACTGAAATTATGAATGCCATTCCCCGTAGACTTTTATCCAAAGTCATGTAGGCTGTAAAATGTCAAAAGTCTAAGGAAATTCTCTTCAACATTTCACTTTCTAGTTTTCATGTAAATATATATATATATATATATATATATATATATATATATATATATATATATATATATATATATATATATATATATATATATATATATATATATATATAAATAAATATATATATATATTTATATATATATATATATATATATATATATATATATATATATATATATATATATATATATATATATATATATATCCATATACATATACACACACACACACACACACACACACACACACACACACATGTATATATATATTTATATATATATATATATAAATATATATATATATATATATATATATATATATATATATATATATATATATATATATATATATATATATATATATGTGTGTGTGTGTGTGTGTGTGTGTGTGTGTGTGTGTGTGTGTGAATATGTATATACATATGTTTCATATATATATATATATATATATATATATATATATATATATATATATATATATATATATATACATACATATATATATATATATATATATATATATATATATATATGTATGTATGTATGTATCTAGCCATCTATCTATCTATTTATAACTATCTATCTATCTATCTAACTATCTATCTATATATACATATAGATATAATATATTAATATATATATATATATATATATATATATATATATATATATATATATATATATATATATATATATATATGCATATGTACACACACACACACACACACACACACACACACACACACACACACACACACACACACATATATATATATATATATATATATATATATATATATATATATATATATATATATATATAATATATATATATATATATATATATATATATATATATATATATATATATATATATATATATATATGTATATATATATACACACACTCTCATATATACATGTATGTATGTATGTATACTTATATACACAAATATATCTTTGGTTATACTGTATATATGTTTATGTACATAATATAAGTTTGCAAAAGTTTGCAGACAAGCGCAAGTTGAACCAAATGCCTGCGAATCATGG
>NC_091569.1:28143760-28146260 GCF_042767895.1 Penaeus vannamei | reverse complement strand
AATTATGATGATAATGATAATTAGGAAAGTAATGATAATCATGATAAGGATAGTAGTGATAATAATAATGGTACTGATAATGATAATGATAATGACTAAGATAATGATAATGAAAGTGATGATGATCATAAAAGTACTACTAATAAAGGCATTTGTAATATTGTTAATGACAATAACAAATATGATATTACTAAGACCTATACTACGACTTCTAATGATGATAAAGATAACGATAACAATGATAAAAGTAATGGTAATAAAGTACTACTACTACTACTACTACTACTACTACTACTGCTGCTGCTACTAATGATAATAATAACATTATTAATAATAATGATAAAACGTATAACAACCACACTAGCAAGAAATACTATAAGAGCCACGGATTTTACCAGAACATAACCACAATATTTTGTTATATATATATTTTTTTCCATTCTTTTTTATCCGACACTTTTTGTCCAGCCTTCCCGGGGAGTGTGGGCGGCACCAAGCAGAGCGGCCTTCTGTATCTGAGCAGGACGCACTCAGCAGGAGGTCGCTCTAAGTGCTTCTGAAACCTCGTCTTTTATGGCCCCGAAGGAGTCTAAAGCCAGCAGGGCTTCGGGGGGTGCGCCTCGCCTTGGCTTTGCTGATTTCGGTTCGTTTTGTTTCGGGTGGTGTGGCCGGCGGCGGTGGCGGTGGCGAGGCTGTGGTGGCGTGTCATTCTGCTGTCGTTCTCATTATTGTTATTGATTTTTATTGTTATTATTAGTTTTGGTGCTGTTATAATCATTATATATATATATATATATATATATATATATATATATATATATATATATATATATGTATATATATCACATCATATCATATTCACAGAACGCTCTTCATATTGCGGTGCATTCTCACAAAAGCCTAAAGGAGAAACGCTGATAATACATCACTTACTGAAGAGGCCTTTTCTAGGGTCAAAACGAATGGGATTTGCAGGACAGAAGAGAGAGAGAGAGAGAGAGAGAGAGAGAGAGAGAGAGAGAGAGAGAGAGAGAGAGAGAGAGAGAGAGAGAGAGAGAGAGAGAGAGAGAGAGAGAGAGAGAATTGCAAAAAATTCGCTCAGTACCTGACTGCCACTCAGGAGAGTTCATGTCAGCCAACCTCTGCTCATGAAATGTGACCGATGCAGCCGGGTAGATTTCCATGACCACTTTCACCATCACTTATTCAACGAAAGTCTTTATTTTATCGCATGAGCTTATGATTTTAATTTTGGTGTATTTAGTGTTTTGTGGACGTGGGATTTATCCGTTTGGAAAGGCTTGGCACTTTAGCTTAGAACGTAATGCTTAAATCGTCAGATCTATGAAGTAAAATGCTGTGTATGAATATGTATGTACAAACACACACATGCATATTTGTGTGTATAGAACGAAAGTCACTGAAATTAAATAGCAAAACAAAACAAAACAAAGCAAGAATGGTCATGTCATCCTCGGGTTTCATTGGTTTCGTTGACAATACTCCCGGAAAGTTAGCGTCAACATATTTTTATTCCCATTTTCGCCTGCAAATAAGCAAGTGAATGGCTGAAAGAAGAATGCATGAATGACACATTCATGAACAAGGGATACTACTGTAAAGGTGTGCCGTTTGTATACAATTTATCAATATTTAATTTTGTATTAGAATTGCACCTCTATTTCACTACGTGACTCACTCACTTGGGAGATTGAATGTGCACACGTCAATGGAAATGTAGTTAACGGATGATTTGGATTTGCTTTCTCTAAATTCACTTCAGCTAACAGCTTTTCTACTATCTCGGTAAATGCTTTGAGTCTATGAATATTCACTTACGAAATTCTGCTCTCCGGTGAGATTCAGTTATTTGGGAATTTATCAGAATGCTTATCCGATGCTACCAATTGCTAAACTACAATTCGCATACGCATCTCTGTCCATCAATATGCATCTATCTGCCTGTGTATTAATCTGTTCACTTGCAAGGATTCAAATTAACAAAAGATGAGCGGACTAGAGACAAGAGGGCAGTGAAATAAATCTATTAACGGACATATAATTATCATTATAGTTATGCATTGATCAATATGTCTGCCTGTCTGTGTATCGTCCTCTCTCTGAATTTTGACTCGGATTAAGCAAGTCATTGGATTCTAAGAGAAATCAGTGGCCTGATGGACGAATACATGCTTACTGTATTAACTCAACCACTATTTCTTCTACATCAATTATCCCTTTGTATATCCTCGTCCATTTGCGTTCCAACTATTTTCCTGGTATTTCACTGATTTGTCCGTCGTTATATTTATCGCTTTTTTCACTCACTTTTAATCTATATTCCTATTTGGTGATTTGCATATACATCCAGAAATAGCTCTATACCCACGCGTATATGCACAAGTATTTTTTATTTCGTGGTTGGATCATAAGTATAAATGTCGACTCGAAACTATTATTGGGAATAATCTGCCAATAATTTGTAATGCAATGCTCAGAT
>NC_091569.1:28091260-28093760 GCF_042767895.1 Penaeus vannamei | reverse complement strand
GTTCTTTTGAGGTATTATTATTATTATTATTATTATTCCTTTTTTCTGTCTTCTTACGAAATAGAGTTCGCTGAATGTTGAAACTTTTGTTTTTACATTAAACAGATTCTGAAGAGTAATGATTGAAAACTTAACTTAATGATATATTTTTATAACTTTTTGAGTTATTCTGCTAACCAACTAACCAATGCACAAACTAACTAACCAAGGCTACTAAAAGCATAACAGTGATAAAAAGGATGGTGATTAAAATGTTAGTAACATTAATGATAATTATGAAAACTGTCATGATAGTGATAATGATTATGAGGAAAAAATATCATGGTAATAATAATAAAAATGAAGATAATAAAACTAATATTAATAATCACAATGACAACAACAATAGTAATTATGATAATGCTGACGAAAAAAAACAACAACTGCAATGATAATGATAAAAAAGATAACATCATAAATTAACATTAATAATAGAACTAATAATGATGATAATGATAATAACAGTAATAATGATAATGATGATATCTATAATAATGATAATAATGATAACAATAGTAATAATAATAATGATAATAATAATAATAATAATAATAATAATAATAATAATAATAATAATAATAATAACAATAATAATAATAATAATAATAATAATAATAATAATAATAATAATAATAATAATAATAATAATAATAATAATAATAATAATAATAATATTGAAAACAAAAACAACAACAGTGATAATAGCAATAACAACAACAGAAACAATAACAATAAAGAATAATGAAAATGATAATAAAAATAATAATGATAAAGGCAAGGAACAAAAATAACAATAATGATAAAATACTGCTATTACTACTACAGCTAATAATAATAATAATGATGATATTAGAGAGGATGATTTTAGTAATGATGACAATGATAATGATAATAAGAATATGAATAACAATAACAATTATGATAACATTCATGATACTGATAATGAAAATAAGAATTATAATAACATTGATAACAAGAAATAAAACAAAAAACAATAACAATAGTAATGATCATAAAAAATAATAGTAATGATAATGAAAATAAAGAATCATAGTAATGATAATAATAATTGTAATAAAAATATTATAATGTAATAATAATACTGAAAATTAATACTAATGACAATAATAGCAATATAATAATAACAATAATAATGATAACAATGATAATAATATTAATAATAATAATAATAATAATGATAATAATAGTGATAACAATGACAATCATGATGACACAAAAAATAACAATAGAGACAATAATAATAAAATAATAATAATGATGATAGTATTAATAGCATTAATAATCAAAGTAATGAAATTAGTAATGATTATAGTAATTGTAAGAATAACCATGATGAGTAAAAATAATAACCATCATCCTCATGATAATGATAATAATAGAAATAATGGTAATAATGATAATGATGATAATAAAGATAATGATAATAATAGTAACAATCATAATAACAATAGTAGTAGTAATAGTAGTCATAATAATTATGATAGCAATAATGATAATGATAATAATAATAATAACAATAATAATAATAATGATAATAACAATGATGATAATGATAATAATGATAATAATAATAATAATAATAATAATGATAATAATAACAATGAAGATAGTTACAATATCAATAATAATAGTAATAGCAAAAATAATATTGATGATAATAATAACAATAATGATAATGATAATATAAAGAATATAATAATAATAATAACGATAGTAATAACAATAATAACAATAAGGATGAGAATGATAATGCTTATCATAAAGATAAAAATGATGAAAAAATAAATGTTTAAATAGGGAAAGATGATGATAATGAAAATAATGATACTGAATATAATAATAACATCAATAATGAGAATGGCGCTGATAATGAAAATACCAACGATAATGACAATGGTAACAATAGTGATAACAATATCAATGACATTAATAATAACAATAATGTTAGTAATAGGGACAGTAATAATAACAATAATGATAATGATAATAACATTAGGTATAGTAATTGTGGTAATTATAACAATATTAATAATAATGATAACAATAATAATACTGATAATAATAATAATAATAATAATAATAATAATAATAATAATAATAAAATAATAATAATACTGATAATAATAATGATAACAGTAATAATGATGATGATAATAACAATAATAATAATAATAATAGTGATAATAATAATAATCATTATTATTATTATTATTATTATTATTATTATAATAATAATAATAATAATAATAATAATAATAATAATAATAACAATAATAATATTGATAATAATGATAATAATAATAATGATAATAATAATGATATTGATAATAGACATAATGACATTAATAATGGTAGTAAAAATGATAACGATAATAACAAACAGATCATAATAGTGATGACAATCTTGATGAAAATAATGATAATATTAATAACGGTAATA
>NC_091569.1:28032081-28055760 GCF_042767895.1 Penaeus vannamei | reverse complement strand
TTTTCGACCATATTCTCAAAATATAATATATCGCTAGATTTCGCCGTTTTTTCGACTTTGGGGATTTTTATACTTTTAGCCTTTTTTCATTATGGATGGGCTTTATGAATATTATCATCAATATCATTAATAGCATTAGCATCATTATTATCATCATCATAGTAATTATTGCCATACTTTTCCTTAATATAATCATTATAAGAGCTATTATCTTAATTTTTAATGTCATTTTCCTCATTATAACTATTTCTATAAAGATAGTAACAATAATGATAACTTTAGAAATAATAATGATAACAGTAATAATTATAATAACAGTAACAGCGATATTATGATTATTTCTACTATTATTATTATTTTAAATCATTATCATTATCGTTAGTATTTTTGTTATTATCATGAAAATCATTAGAGTAATGTTGATGATTGCTATTATTACATTAATTACGCAAATTATCATTATAAATTTCATTTTATTATAATTATCCGAATTGATGTCATAATTATCTTAATTAATATCATAATTATCATTATTATCGTCATTATTAATGGGATTATCATGAAAATCATCATAATTAGCCGAATTTTTGCAGAAATCATCATAATCATCCCAGAAACACGAAAAAGGTTTTTCCGACCATATTCTGAAAAGGCTAGATTTCGCCGTTTTTTTTCGACTTTGGAGATTTTTATACTTTTAGCCTTTTTTCATTATGGATGGGCTTTATGATTATTATCATCATCATTATCCTTGATAGCATTAATATCATTATTATCATCATTATAGTAATTAACGCCATAATTACCCTTAATATAATTATTATAAGAGCTATAACTACTATTAATGTCATTTTCCTTATTATAACTATTTCTATAATGATAATAACAATAATGATAATTTTAGAAATAATAACAACAACAGTAATAATTATAATAACAATAATAGCGATATTATGATTATTTCTACTATTATTATTATTTCTAATTATTATCATTATCGTTAGTATTATTGTTATTATCATGAAAATCATTAGAGTATTGTTGATGATTACTATTATTGCATTTATTTCACAAATTATCATTATAATTATCATTTTATTATAATTATCGTAATTAGTGTCATAATTATCCTAATTAATGTCATAATTGTGGGTTGGTATTATCTCTTGATGGTAATCTAACACCGTAGGTTCTTTCCGTGATATTTATTAGCACAGAACATACAGCAGGGATACGATAGTACATCTATGCGTCCAGAGGGTAGCCGTCTATCTCTCTGGGTGAAACCCATTATGGTCCGCGTGGTATAGCAACAGAAAGCGTTGCTAAGCAACTAGAGTGAGATGCCAAGTAGTTTCGGCAGCTCACGTTACATTATATATGCATACATGATTGTTATAACAGGACAATAATATAACTATCCCACATCTCCCCCTCCTCCTGCGATCATACGGCAACTGACGTCTGAGTGAAACGGGGAGAACGCCGTCTCGGGCCACAATGATGATTACGGCGGCGGCGTTGACGGAGTCTGTGTGTACTTTGAGCCTGTCTTGGTTGCGAGTCTTCCTCAGGTACAGTGGGGGATGGGATCACACGTAGAAAACGGCGGTTACGCCACAGTAGTCGTCCGGAAAGCAACTTGACGAAATAATCGCGGGTGCGTCCCACTTCCATGACTACGCCAGTTCACTGAAAAATCTGCGGAAGTACTTGATGGTGGTGGATGTAATTGTGTCAGTACCACAATCTGCTACTACGGGCCAGCCAGAGAGTCGGTCCGCATACACCAGAAAATATTTTCCAGCAGTCTTGAAGAAATCTGCTGACACTGACTCAAATGGACGGTCGGGGGGTTCTTCGACTATTATAGGCTCTTGCTGCTGGCTGGGTAGCAAGATCTGACAAGGTTCACATGCACTGACGGTGTTTACGATATCTGAATTAATACCGGGCCACCACACGGTCTGCCGAGCACGACGTTTTGTAGCTTCTACACCACAATGACTATCGTGTAGGCGGGCTAAAACATCCCGACGAACGGCACTTGGGTTACAACGATATGGGGTCCAAAGAGTACTATTTCTCCCTCATGGTACAGCTGTTCACGGATCTTCCAAAACGGAAGCAACTCTGGATCCAAGTAGTCTCAAGAGATAGGGAAACCATTAGTCACTTTACTCAGGAGGTCGACATAGACGGGTTGTCGATTGCGTCCAATGTGTAGGAGTTGAGGATGGGTATCAGAGGTCGATGGTCTGTCATCAACGTGAAGTGAGGTAGACCCATCAGGTAGTACCTACACTTGGTCATAGCCCATACCACTGCTACAAGCTCTAACTCAATTGTAGCGTATCTTGTCTCGACTTTTGCTAAAAATCTGGAGCCACACTGAACAAGGCGCCATTGACCTTCCTCTTGCTCCTGCAGGAGAGCGTATCCCACGCCATGAAGACGGGAGGCATCTGTTTGAAGCACAGTCTTCAGGGCTGGATTGAAGTGGGCTAGGACAGGCAGACTCGAGAGGGCCTTTTTCACGTTTGCAAACGCTGCATCGTGATCTGGTGTCCACACGAAGGAGCGTCGTGGACTCATCAGAGGGCGTAGAGGATCAGCTAACTTTGCAATAGCTGGCCTAAACTCAGCCAACTGGTTTACCAAGCCAATAAAAGAACGAAGGTCAGTCAAATTGGCTGGTTTTGGAAAGTCCGCAATGGCCTTGACCTTCTCGTCGTCAGCTGCAATCCCGTTATTTGACTGTGAGTACCCACAGTATTTTACTGTGTTTGTGCTTGAGCTGCAAGCACAAACTTCTCAGCATTGAAGGTTAGTCCATGAATGCGACACCTCATCAAGACCTCGTTAACTCTCTTCAAATGAGTTTCATAATCCTGGACCCAAAGCAGGATGTCATCTACCATTTTGGCACACTGCTGAACTCCTTCGAGAGCAATGTCACCTCGTCGACAAAATTCGTCTCCTGTTACAGCAAAACCCATAGGCTCGCGACAGAAACGAAAACGTCCAACTGGAGTGATAAAAGTGGTCAGATGTTGGTCTCGTTCATCTAGTGGTATCTGCCAATAACCACACAAAGCGTCAAGAGTACTCCTGCAGAAATATTTGCCTTGCCTTAGCTGGGGAGGCTGTTGGTGGAGGAGGTGCTGGCATCTGCTGTGGCCTAGTTGACGTGGATGGTGGGGTTAGACGGGCCAAATCAACTGTATTGGTGGGTGACATGCTGCTATCTTGTGCTGGTAAGCCAGATGGTTTCTGTTTAGACCTTGCAGCACTTGTCTCCTGCGACAACTGACAAGCTTCTGATGGATCATGTGGTCTTCGTCTAGGACGTTGTTGTGAACTACTGGCGTTCTTTATTTGCTTGGGGTAGTCATGCGGGATGTTCCGTAGCTGTTGCGTGTGCTTCCAGGACAGCAACGGTCGTGGTAGCAAGCTGAGAATGGATACCCATCCTTGAATCTTTACATCGCCATATGACATAGTCGCAAAGAAAGAGCCAACAATTTTGCTTTTCATGGAAGAACCATCAGGATTATTGAGTCCCAGCTCGGGTGGACGATCCAAATCTGCAACCGTTAATCCAAGAAGATCCAGGTGCTGCACTCCCATGACTGCGATGTCTGCTCCTGAATCAGGCACACAATTCACATATCCTTTATGGTTTGCTGACTGAATCAGGATTGTCGGTGACGGTGGTCCAACATGAGGAATAACTCCTGCTGCAGATACACAGACATTCTTATTTGATGAGGCAATATGTCTGCTGTTTACGACACAGGACACTGAAAACAGGGTCCCTTGCTTTTTCAGCTGTGTAAGCCATTTACTCTTGGAAGTGCGTGATCTGTAGTATTTGGCAAAATGTCCTGTTTTGCCACAGAAATGGCAAATGCCAGAGACTGCAGGACATTTGTTCTTTTCATGTGGGCGTGAACCACATCCACTGCACTTCAGAGCCTGGGAGGGCGCTGAGCTGCGTGACCGGTCGGCATGGGCAGAGGAATTTTGGCCACGGCCTCGTGCTGCCTGCTTCTTTTTCTTCTTATAAGCAGATACAGCTCTCGTGGTGGGTTGCAGCGGTCGCAATTCCTGGGTGGTCGACGTGGCAGCTTCACGAGAACGACACGTCGTGAGTACCGCGTCGAGGGAAGCATCTGCTTTCAGCTCCAGGAGTCGCTGCTTTGTCTCCTCATCTCTGGCCCCAAGGAGCACCGCATGTTTCAGCCAGGTTTCTTCACAGGTGTTGTTATGGCACTTGCAGAGGTCCACCTGCTCTGCAGTTTGCTTTAAACGGACGTAAAAATCCACGAATATTTCACCGTGTTCTTATCGGCACTGCGAGAACGCGAGACATCGTAATGCCTCGTTTGCCTGTCCACGGACAAAATCGTGAATCCGACTTAAGACGTCGTCTAGAGGCAAGGTCGAAGTCGGCGGTACGTCCAAGCTGTTTTCTAAGGTATGCTTCATTTCCTGGGATAAGCAGGAACGAAGCTGAATGAGCTGCTTCGGCTGAGGCAGGCTCAATAAATCAGCCATGACAGCATAGTCGTTCCACCGTTGACGCCACTCCTTAAATGCCCGTAGTGTGACGTCCTTCGCCAGGGCAGGGGGCGGTTGCACTGCTGCCTTGGGTGCTGGAGGGCGAGGAAGAGCTTCCACGGCAGTAGCAGGTGCTGAAGCACGCGATGGTGGGGTTAACATCGCCGTGAACGTTGCTATCATCTGCTGAAACCGGTTTTCCTCGTCATGTCGTCGGTTAACGTCTTCCTCGCGACGACGTTCCTCGTCCTCACGGCGCCATTGTTCTTCAGCCTCGCGTCGTCGGCGATCCTCTTCGTCTCGTCGACGTTCCTCTTCACGCCTTTGAGCAGCATCTTCCTTACGACGGTGATCGTCCTCTTCTGGCCGTCTTTCATTCTCGATTTGAATGTAATCAAGCATTTGTATGAAAGAAGCAGTTGAATCTTCAGCTTCTTCAAGTGGTGTTGATGCCTGCGCCGAAGCAACACCCTGTTTCTTACCTTTGCGTTGCGGCATCCTGCAGAAGACATCGAAGGTAACAAGGAAACAGAGTTTTGCGAGACAGCCAATGAATGCGTGTAGATGTGGGGTGTGTACTTCACGACAGCCAATCGCCTCACTCACTCGCTAGGGTGTGTGTAGCGCTACAGCCAATCACTGACCTCGGCGCTTGTGTGGGCGGAGCTTAAGCTTCAGTTAAGCTTTGTCAGTCATGGGTAGCGGACACGGACCTCAGTGCGCTCCAGGATGCTGATGAGTAAATATTTACTATTAATTCTCCCAGGGAAACATCAATAAAAGCACCCCATGTAATACTGTGAAATGGAAGCGGCTTAAGCATGCAGCTCTGCATGATGCCCAGCCACAAATCTCACAACATTACACACCACTCACTGCACTTCACTGATATAATAAACAGGGAATTGCCTAATTCACAAATTACACTGCACTGACGTATTTTTGTTCTCGGCACTGCTCTTAATAATGCATTAGTTAAGCACTGTTAACTGTTTTTCACACAAAACAAATGCAGATTTCTATGCACTGTACCTGATGTTATATCAAATTGAGATTATAAGTGCACTGTTATTGATATAATCATATCACTCAATGAAAGCATCATGTCACAACATGCGGAAAGTCTGCTGATTGCGTCAGAGAGAGCGCAGGCTTTCTTGTACCCTCAAAAACTGCTGTGCTTAGACTTGTGTGCGCTCTGAATCCCGTCTCTCACTGCGCCACGTGGGTTATATTACCTCTTGAGGGTAATCTAACTCCGTATAGTCTTTCCGTGATATTTATTAGCACAGAACACACAGCAGGTACACGATAGTACATCTATGTGTCAAGAGGGTAACCGACTCTCTCTCTGGGCGAGACCCATCATGGTCCGCGGGGTATAGCAACAGAGAGCGTTGCTAAGCAACTAGAGTGAGATGCCAAGTAGTTGCGGCAGCTCATGTAACATTATATATGCATACATAATAGTTATAACAGGAAAATAATATAACTATCCCACAATAACTATCCTAATTAATGTCATAATTATAATAAATGTCATAATCATCCTAATAAATGTCATAGTTATCATTATTATCGTCATTATTAATGGGATTATTATGAAAATCATCATAATTAGCCGAATTATTGCAGAAATCATCATAATCATCCCATAGACTCGAAAATGTTTTTTTTCGACCATATTCTCAGAATGCTATAAATCGCTAGATTTCGCCGTTTTTTCGACTTTGGGGATTTTTATACTTTTATCCTTTTTTTCATTATGGATGAGCTTTGTGATTATTATTATCATTATTATCATTAATATCATTATCATCATTATAGTAATTATCGCCATAATTACCCTTAATATAATCATTATAAGAGCTATTATCTCAATTATTAATGTCATTTTCCTAATTACAACTATTTCTATAATGATAATAACAATAATGATAATTTTAGAAATAATAACAACAACAGGAATAATTATAATAACAATAATGGCGATATTATGATTATTTCTACTATTATTATTTTTTAAAATTATTATCATTATCGTTAGTATTATTGTTATTATCATGAAAACCATTAATTAAGCAAATTATTATAATTATCATTTTATTATAATTATCTTATTTAATGTCATAATCGTCCTATTTAATGTAATACTTATCGTAATTAATGTCATAATTATCATTATTATCGTCATTATTAATGGGATTATCAAGAAAATCATCATAATTAGCCGAATTATTGCAGAAATTATCATAGTCATCCCATAAACTCGAAAAGGGGTGTTTTTCGTCCATATTCTCAAAAGTCTAGATCTCGTCTCTTTTTTCGACTTCGGGGATTTTTATACTTTTAGCCTTTTTTCATTATGGATGGGCTTTATGATTATTATCATCATCATTACTATCATTGATGGCATTAACATCATTATCATTATTATAGTAATTATCGCCATAATTACCCTTAATATAATCACTATAAGAGCTTTTATCTTAATTATTAATGTCATTTTCCTCATCATAACTATTTCTATAATGATAACAATAATGATAATTTCAGAAATGATAACAACAGTAATAATTATAAGAACAATAATAGCCATATTATGATTATTTCTACTACTCTTATTATTTTTAATTATTATCATTATCGTCAGTATTATTGTTATTATCATGAAAATCATTAGAGTATTGTTGGTGATTCCTATTATTGCATCAATTACGCAAATTATCATTATAATTATCATCTTATTATAATTATCCTAATTGATGTCATAATTATCCTAATTAATGTTATAATTATCCTAATTAATGTCATAATTATCATTATTATTGTCATTATTAATGGGATTAGCATGAAAATCATTATAATTAGCCGGAGTATTGCAGAAATCATCAGAATCATCCCAAAAATTCGAAAAGATTTTTTTTTCGACCATATTCTGAAAAAGGTATATATCGAAAGATTATATCGCCATAATTACCCTTAACATAATCATAATATGAGCTATTATCTTAATTATTAATGTCATTTTCCTCATTACAACTATTTCTATAATGTTAATAACAATAATGATAATTTTAAAAATAATAACAACAGTAATAATTATATTTATATCGATATTATGATTATTTCTACAACTATTATTATTTTTAATTATTATCATCATTAATATTATTGTTATTATCATGAAAATCATTAGAGTATTGTTTATGATTGCTATTATTGCATTAATTACGCAAATTATCACTATAATTATCATTTTATTAAAATTATTCTAATTAATGTCATAATCATCCTAATTAATGTCATAATTATCCTAATTAATGTCATAATTATCCTAATTAATGTCATAATTATTCTAATTAATGTCATAATTATCCTAATTAATGTCATAATTACTCTAATTAATGTCATAATTACCCTAATGAATGCCATAATTATCCTAAGGAATATCATAATTACCCTAATTTATGTCATAATTATCCTAACTAATGTCATAATTATCCTAATTAATGTCATCATTACCCTAATTAATGTTATAATTATTGTAATTAATGTCATAATTATTATTTTCGTCATTATTAATGGGATTATCATGAAAATCATCATAATTAGCCGAATTATTACAAAAATCATCATAATCATCCAATAAACTCGAAAATTGGGGGTTTTCGACCATATTTTCAAAAGGCTATAAATCGGTAGATTTCACCGTTTTTTCGACTTTGGGGATTTTTATACCTTTAGCCTTTTTTCATTATGGATGGGCTTTATGATTATTATCATCATTTTTATCATTAATAGCATTAACAACATCATTATCATTATCATTATAGTAATTATCGCCATAATTACCCTTAATATAATCATTTTATTATCTTAATTATTGATGTCATTTTCCTCATTATAACTATTTCTATAATGATAATAACAATATGGATAATTTTAGAAATGATAACAACAGTAATAACTATGGTAACAATAATAGCGATATTATGATTATTTCTACTATTATTAATATCTTTAATTATTATCATTATCGTTAGTATTATTGCTATTATCATGAAAATAATTAGAGTTTTGTTGATGATTGCTATTATTGCATTAATTACGCAAATTATCATTATAATTATCATTTTATTATAATCATCCGAATAAATGTCATAATTATCATTATTATCGACATTATTAATGGGATTGTCACGAAAATCGTCATAATTAGCCGAATTATTGCAGAAATCATCATAATCATCCCATAAACTCGAGAAGGGGGAGTTTTCTATATCGCTAGATTTCGCCATTTTTTCGACTTTGGGGATTTTTATACCTTTAGCCTTTCTTATTATTGCTTTATTACTATTATCATCATAATTATCATTAGTATCATTACCATCATCATTATCATCATTATAGTAATTATCGCCATAATTACCTTTCATATAATCATTAGAAGAGTTATTATCTTAATTATTAATGTCATTTTCCTCATTATAACTATTTCTATAATGATAATAACAATAATGATAATTTTAGAAATAATAACAACAATATTAATAATTATGATAACAATAATAGCGATATTATGATTATTTCTACTATTATTTTTTTTTTTATTATTATCATCATCGTTACTATTATTGTTATTATCATGAAAATCATTAGAGCTTTGTTGATGATTACTATTATTGCATTAATTACGCAAATTATCAGTATAATTATTATCGTTATTATTAATGGGATTATCATGAAAATCTTCATGATTGGCCCAATTATTGCAGAAATCATCATAATCATCCCATAAACTCGAAAAGGATTTTTTTCGACTATATTCTCAGAAGTCTATATTTCGCTAGATTTCGCCGTTTTTTCGACTTTGGGGATTTTTATACATTTAGCCTTTTTTCATTATGGATGGGCTTTATGATTATTATCATCATTATTACCATTAATAGCCTTAACATCATCATTATCATCATTATAGTCATTATCGCTATAAATACCCTTAATATAATAATTAAAAGAGCTATTATCTTAATTACTAATGTCATTTTCCTCATTATAACTATTTCTATAATGAAAATAACAATGTTGATAATTTTAGAAATAATATCAACAACAGTATTAATTATAATAACAATAATAGCGATGTTATGATTATTTCAACTATTATTATTATTTTTTAATTATTATCATTATCTTTAGTAATATTTTTATTATCCTGAAAATCATTAGAGTACTGTTGATGATTGCTATTATTGCATTAATTACGCAAATGATCATTATAATTATCATTTAATTATAATTATCCTAATCAATCATATAATTATACTAATTAAAGTCATAATTATAATTTTTATCGTCATTATTAATGGGATTATCATGAAAATCATAATAATTAGCCGAATCATTGCAGAAATCATCATAATCATCCCATAAACTCGAAAATTGTTTTTTTTCGTCTATATTCTCAAAAGGCTATATATCGCTAGATATCGCCGATTTTTAGACATTATGGATGGGCTTTATGAATATTATCATCATTATTATCATTAACATCGTCATCATCATCATTATAGTAATTATCGCCATAATTACTCTTAATATAAATATCATAAGAGCTTTTACCTTAATTATTGATGTCATTTTCCTCATTATAACTATTTCTATAATGATGATAAGAATAATGATACTTTTAGAAATAATAACAATAGTAATAGTTATAATAACAATATTAGTGATATTATGATTATTTTTATTATTATTATTTTTAATCATTATCATTATCGTTAGTATTATTGTTATTATCATGAAAATCATTAGATTATTGTTAATGATTGCTATGATTGCATTAATTATGCAAATTATCATTATAATTATCATTTTATTATAATTATCCTAATTAATGTCATATTTATCCTAATTAATGTCATAATTATCCTAATTAATGTCATACTTATCATTATTATCGTCATTATGAATGGGATTATCATGAAAATCATCATAATTAGCCGAATTATTGCAGAAACCATCATAATCATCCCATAAACTCGAAAAGAGTTTTTTTTTTCATTTTCTCAGAAGCCTATATATCGCTAGATTTCGCCGTTTTTTCGACATTGGGGATTTTATACTTTTAGCCTTTTTTCATCATTATTATCATTAATAGCATTATCATCATCATTACCATCATTATAGTAATTATCGCCATAATAACCCTTAATATAATCATTATAAGAGCTATTATCTTAATTATTAATATCATTTTCCTCATCCTATTTCTATAATGATAATAACAATATTGATAATTTTAGAAATAATAAAGACAATTATAATTATGATAACAATTATAGCGATATTATGATTCTTTCTACTATTATTATTATTAATTATCATATAGTTATTATTATTATTGTTATCATGAAAATCATTAGAGTATTGTTGATGATTGCTATTATTGCATTTATTACACAAATTATCATTATAATTATCATTTTATTATAATTATCCGAATTAATGTCATAATTATCGTAATTAATGTCATAATTATCATGATTATCGTCTTTATAAATGCGATTATCATGAAAATCATCAAAATAAGCCGAATTATTGTAAAAATCTTTATATATCGCTAGATTTCGCCGTTTTTTTTACTTTGGGGATTTTTATACTTTTAGCCGTTTTTTCATTATGGATGGGCTTTATGATTATCATCATCATTATTATCATTAATAGCATTAACATCATCATTATCATTATAGTAATTATCGCCATAATTACCCTTAATATAATCATCATAAGTTATCTTAATTATTAATGCCATTTTCCTCATTATAAGTATTTCTATAATGATAATAACAATAATGATGATTTTAGAAATTATAACAAAAGTAATAATTATAATAACAATAATAGCGATATTATGATTATTTCTACTATTATTATTTTATGTAAATATTATCATTATCGTTAGTATTATTGTTATTATCATGAACATCTTAAGAGTATTGTTAATGATTATTATTATTGTATTTATTACGCAAATTATCATTATAATTATCATATTATAATTATCCTAATAAATGCCATAATTATCCTAATTAATGTCATAATTATCATCATTATCGTCATTTTTAATAGGATTATCATGAAAATCATCATAATTAGCCGAATTATTGCAGAAATCATCATAATGATCCCATAAACTCGAATAGGTGGGTTTTCCGACCATATTCTCAAAAGGCTATTTTTTCTCTAGATTTCGCCGTTATTTCGACTTTGGGTATGTTTATTCTTTTAGCCTTATTTCATTATGGATGGGCTTTATGATTATTTTCACCATCATTATTATCATTAATAGCATTAACATCATCATTATCATCATTATAGTAATTATCGCCATAATTACCCTTAATATAAATATTATAAGAGCTTTTATCTTAATTATTAATGTCATTTTCCTCATTATAACTATTTCTATAATGATAATAACAATAATAACAACAACAGTAATAGTTATAATAACAATATTAGCGATATTATGATTGTTTCTACTATTATTATTTTTAATTATTATCATTATCGTTAGTATTATTGTTATTATCATGAAAATCATTAGATTATTGTTGATGATTGCTATTATTGCATTAATTATGCAAATTATCATTATTATCGTAATTGATGTAATACTTATCCTAATTAATGTCGTACTTATCATTATTATCGTCATTATTAATGGGATTATCATGAGAATCATCATAAATAGCCGAATTATTGCAGAAATCATCATAATCATCCCAAAAACTCGAAAAGAGGGTTTTTTTCGAGCATATTCTCAAAAGCCTATATATCGGTAGATTTCGCCGCTTTTTCGACTTTGGGGATTTTATAATTTTAGACTTTTTTCATCATTATTATCATTAATAACATCATCATCATCATTATCATCATTATAGTAATTATCGCCATAATGACCCTAAATATAATCATTATAAGAGCTATTATCTTAATTATTAATATCATTTTCCTCATCATAACTATTTTTATAAAGATAATAACAATATTGATAATTTTAGAAATAATAAAAACAGCAATAATTATGGTAACAATTATAGCGATATTATGATTATTTCTACTTTTATTATTATTTTTAATTATTATTATCGATAGTATTATTGATATTATTATGAAAATCATTAGAGTATTGTTGATGATTGCTATTATTGCATTTATTACACAAATTATAATTATCATTATCATTTTGTAATTATCCTAATTAATGTCATAATTATCCTAATTCATGTCATAATTATCCTAATTAATGTCATAATTATCCTAATTAATATCATAATTATCATGATTATCGTCTTTATAAATGGGATTATCATGAAAATCTTTATAATTAGCCGAACTATTGTAGAAATCATTATATATCGCTAGATTTCGCCGTTCTTTTTACTTTGGGGATTTTTATACTTTTAGCCGTTTTTTTCATTATGGATGGGCTTTATGATTATCATCATCATTATTATCATTAATAGCTTTAACATCATTATCATTATAGTAATTATCGCCATAATTAACCTTAATATAATCATCATAAGAGTTATTATCTTAATTATTAATGCCATTTTCCTCATTATAAGTATTTCTATAATGATAATATCAATAATGATGAATTTAGATATTATCATTATAATTATCGTAATTGATGTCATAATTATCCTAATGAATTTCATAATTATCCTAATTAATGTCGTACTTATCATTATTATCGTCATTATTAATGGGATTATCATGAGAATCATCATAAATAGCCGCATTATTGCAGAAATCATCATAATCATCCCAAAAACTCGAAAAGAGGGTTTTTTCGAGCATATTCTCAAAAGCCTATATATCGGTAGATTTCGCCGCTTTTTCGACTTTGGGGATTTTATAATTTTAGACTTTTTCATCATTATTATCATTAATAACATTATCATCATCATTATTATCATTAATAACATTATCATCATCATTATCATCATTATAGTAATTATCGCCATAATTACCCTAAATATAATCATTATAAGAGCTATTATCTTAATTATTAATATCATTTTCCTCATCATAACTATTCTTATAAAGATAATAACAATATTGATAATTTTAGAAATAATAAAAACAGTAATAATTATGGTAACAATTATAGCGATATTATGATTATTTCTACTTTTATTATTATTTTTAATTATTATTATTATCTATAGTATTATTGATATTATTATGAAAATCATTAGAGTATTGTTGATGATTGCTAATATTGCATTTATTACACAAATTATAATTATCATTATCATTTTATATTTATCCTAATTCATGTCATAATTATCCTAATTCATATCATAATTATCCTAATTAATGTCATAATTATCCTAATTAATGTCATAATTATCATGATTATCGTCTTTATAAATGGGATTATCATGAAAATCTTTATAATTAGCCGAACTATTGTAGAAATCATTATATATCGCTAGATTTCGCCGTTCTTTTTACTTTGGGGATTTTTATACTTTAAGCCGTTTTTTCATTATGGATGGGCTTTATGATTATCATCATCATTATTATCATTAATAGCATTAACATCATCATTATCATTATAGTAATTATCAACATAATTAACCTAAATATAATCATCATAAGAGTTATTATCTTAATTATTAATGCCATTTTCCTCATTATAAGTATTTCTATAATGATAATAACAATAATGATGAATTTGGGTATTATAACAAAAGTAATAATTATAAAAATAATAGCGATATTATGACTATTTCTATTATTATTATTTGTAAATATTATCATTATCGTTAGTATTATTGTTATTATCATGAAAATCTTTAGAGTATTGTTGATGATTGCTATTATTGCATTTATTACGCAAATTATCATTATAATTATCATATTATAATTATCATATTATAATTATCCTAATAAATGCCATAATAATCCTAATTTATGTCATAATTATAATTCTTATCGTCATTTTTAATGGAAATATCATAAAAATCATCATAATCAGCCGAATTATTGCAGAAATCATCATAATGATCCCATAAACTCGAAAAGGTGGGTTTTCCGATCATACTCTCAAAAGGCTATATATCGCTAGATTTCGCCGTTATTTCGACTTTGGGGATGTTTATACTAAATTTTAGACTTATTTCATTATGGATGGGCTTTATGATTATTATCACTATCATTATTATCATTAATAGCATTAACACCATCATTATCATCATTATAGTAATTATCGCCAATAATGATAATTTTAGAAATAATAACAACAACAGTAATAATTATAATAAGAATAATTGTGATATTATGATTATTTCTACTGTTATTATTATTATTTCTAATTATAATTTTCGTTAGTATTTTTGTTATTATCATGAAAATCATTAGAGTATTGTTGATGACCGCTATTATTCCATTAATTACACAAATTATCATTATAATGATCATTTTCTTATAATCCTAATTAATGTCATAATTTTCTTATTTAATGTCATAATTATCCTAATTAATGCACAATTAACATTATTATCGTCAATATTAATGATATTATCGTGAAAATCATCATAATTAGCCGAATTATTGCAGAAACCATCATAATCATCCCATAAACTCGAAAAGTTTTTTTTTTTTCGACCATATTCTCAAAAGGCTATATATCGCTTGATTTTGCCGTTTTTTCGATTATGGGGATTTTTATACTTTTAGCCTTTTATTTCATTATGGATGGGCTTTATGATTATTATCATCATCATTATTATCATTAATAGCATTAACATCATTATTAACATCATTATAGTATTTATCGACATAATAACCCTTAATATAATCATTATAAGAGCTATTATCTTAACTATTAATGTCATTTTCTTCATTACAACTATTTCTATAATGATGATAAGAATAATGGTAATTTTAGTAACAACAGTAATAATTATAATAACAATAATAGCTATATTATGATTATTTCTACTATTATTATTATTATTATTAATTATTATCATTATCGTTATTATTATTATCATTATCATGAAAATCATTTGAGTATTATTGATGACTGCTATTATTGCATTAATTACGCAAATTATCATCATAATTATCATTTTATTATAATTATCCTAATTAATGTCACAATTATCCTAATGTCACAATTATCATTATTTCGTCATTATTAATGGGATTATCATGAAAATCATCATAATTAGCCAAATTATTGCAGAAATCATCATAATCATCCCATAAACTCGAAAAGAGGGTCTTTTTCCGTTCATATTCTCAAAGGCTATATATTGCTAGATTTCGCCGTTTTTTTTTCGAATTTGGGGATTTTTATACTTTTAGCCTTTTTTTAAATTATGGATGGGCTATATGATTACTATCATCATCATAATTATCATTAATAGCAGTAACATCATCATTATAGTAATTATCGCCATATTTACCCTTAATATGATCATTCTGAGAGCTATTATCTTAATTATTAATGTTATTTTCCTCATTATAACTATTTCTATAATGATAACAATAATGATAATTTTAGAAATAATAACAACAGTAATAATTATAATAACAATAATAGCGATATTATGATTATTTCTACTATTATTATTATTTTTAATTATTATCATTATCGTTGGTATTATTATTATCATGAAAATCATTAGAGTATTGTTAATGATTGCTATTATTGCATTAATTACGCAAATAACATTATAGTTATCATTTTATTATAATTATCCTAATTAATGTCATAATTATCCTAATTAAAGTCAGAATTTTCTTTATTATCCTCAATATTAATGGGATTATTATGAAAATCATAATAATTAGCCGAATTATTGCAGAAATCATCATAATAGACCCATAAACACGAAAAGGGTTTTAGAAATAATGACAATAAAAGTAATAATTATAATAACAATAACAGCGATATTATGATTATTTCTACTATTATTATTTATTTTAATTATTATCATTATCGTTAGTATTATTGTTATTATCATGAAAATCATTAGAGTATTGTTGATGATTGCTATTATTGCATTAATTAAACAAATTATCATTATATATATAATTGTATTATAATTATCCTAATTAATGTCATAATTATCCTAATTAATGTCATAATTATCCTAATTAATGTTATAATTATCTTAATGTCATAATTATCATTATTATCGTCCTTATCATTATTAAATTATATTCATTATCATGAAAATCATCATAATTAGCCGAATTATTGCAGAAATCATCATAATCATCCCATAAACTCGAAAAGGGTGGGTTTTCGACTAAATTCTCAAAAGCCTATATATCGCTAGATTTCGCCGGCTTTTCGAATTTGGGGATTTTTATACTTTTAGCATTTTTTCATTATGGATGGGCTTTATGATTATTATCATCATTATTATCATTGATAGCATTAACATCATCTTTATCATCATTATAGTAATTATCGCCATAATTACCCTTAATATAATCATTATAAGAGCTTTTATCTTAATTATTAATGTAATTTTCCTCATTATAACTATTTCTATAATGATAATAACAATAATGATAATTTTAGAAATGATAACAATAACAGTAATAATTTTGATAACAAAAATAGCGATATTATGATTATTTCTATTATTATTTCTAATTATAATAATTATCGTTAGTAATATTGTTATCATGAAAATCATTAAAGCATTGTTGATGATTGCTATTATTGCATTAATTACGGAAATTATCATTATATATATCATTCTATAATTATCCTAATTAATGTTATAATTATTCTAATTAATGTTATAATTATCTTAATTAATGTCATAATTATCATAATTATCGTCCTTATCATTATCAAATTATATTCATTATTATGAAAATCATCATAATTAGCCGAATTATTGCAGAAATCATCATAATCATCCCATAAAGTCGAAAAGTTTTTTTTCGACCATGTTATCAAAAGGCTATATATCGTTTGATTTCGCACCTTTTTTCGATTTGGGGATTTTTATACTTTTAGCTTTTTTTTTTTTTTATTATGGATGGGCTTTATGATTATTATCATCATTATTATCATTCATAGTATAAACATCATCATTATCATTATAGTAATTATCGCCATAATTACCCTTAATATAATCATTATAAGAGCTTTTATCTTAATTATTAATGTCATTTTCCTCATTATAACTATTTGTATATTGATAAAAACAATAATGATAATTTTAGAAATAATAATGATAACATTAATAATAATAATAACAATAATAGCGATATTATGATTATTTATACTATTATTATAATTTTTAATTATCATCGTTATCGTTAGTATTATTGTTGTTATCATGAGAATCATTAGAATATTGTAGATGATTGCTATTATTGCATTAATTACGCAATTTTTCATTATAATGATCATTTTAATTATAATTATCCAAATTAATGTCATAATTATCCTAATTAGTGTCATAATTATCATTATCATCGTCATTATTAATGGGATTATCATGGAAATTATTATAATTAGACGAATTATTGCAGAAATCATCATAACCATCCCATAAAATCGAAAAGGATTTTTTCGACCATATTCTCAAAGGGCTATATGTCTCTAGATTTCGCCGTTTTTTAGACTTTATGGATGGGCTTTATGATTATTATCATTATTATCATTAATAGCATTAACATCATCATTAAAATAATTATAGTAATTATTGCCATAATTACCCTTAGTACAAATATTATAAGAGCTATTATCTTAATTATTAATGTCATTTTCCTCATAAATATTATAACTATTTCTATTATGATAATAATAATAATGATAATTTTATAAATAATAATAACAGTAATAATTATAATAATAATACCGATATTATAATTATTTCTACTATAATTATTATTTTAATTATTATCATTATCGTTATTATTATTATTATAAAAATCATTAGAGTATTGTTGATGATTGCAACTTTTATTATAAGATTTTTGACATTCTTGACGGAAGCTTCTGCATGCCCATTGCTTTGTGGGTAGTGTGGAGGTGAGACATCATGTTTGACACCCAATCTATGCAAAAAATCTTGAAAATCGTGTGATGTGAACTGAGGGCCTCCATCAGTACGAAGGCGATCTGGAACTCCCAGTTCGCTGAAGAATCTGCGCAAGTACTTGATGGTGGTGGATGTAGTTGTGTCAGTACCACAATCTGCTACTACGGGCCAGCCAGAGAGTCGGTCCGCATATACCAGGAAATATTTTCCAGCAGTCTTGAAGAAATCTGCTGACACTGACTCAAATGGACGGTCGGGGGGTTCTTCGACTATCATAGGCTCTTGCTGCTGACTGGGTAGCAAGATCTGACAAGGTTCACATGCACTGACGGTTTACGATATCTGAATTAATACCGGGCCACCACACGGTCTGCCGAGCACGACGTTTTGTAGCTTCTACACCACGATGACCATCGTGCAGGCGGGCCAAAACATCCCGACGAACGGCACTTGGGACAACGATACGGGGTCCAAAGAGTACTAATTCTCCTTCATGGTACAGCTGTTCACGGATCTTCCAAAACGGAAGCAACTCTGGATCAAAGTCATCTCAAGAGATAGGGAAACCATTAGTCACTTTACTCAGGAGGTTGACATAGACGGGATCTTCACGGGCTGCTGAACACAGGTTTTCCAAAACAAGGTCACCTTTGTGTGCTTCTGTACCTGTAAGTGAACAAAACATGGTCACATGATGGGTGACCATATGTCTGACATTAAGAGTTTCATCACTGAAGGATATATCCTCAGGGGAAGGGTCATCTACAGGAGAATGGGACAAAGCATCCGGTATGGAAAGATCCTTCCCTTTACGCCACATGGCTGTGTAGACGTATCCAGTAATCTTCAAACGCTGAAGCTTGGGGTTGTCGATTGCGTCCAATGTGAAGGAGTTGAGGATGGGTATCAGAGGCCGATGGTCTGTCATCAACGTGGAGTGAGGTAGACCCATCAGGTCATTCGGTTTCAATACAGCTACCATGGGGTGCCACCACTGAGATGGCTCGTCACCTGTAGGGGCAATAATGCCTTGAGCCAACTCCTTTCTGACATATTCCCGCAATGCCAAGGGAATGCCTCTGGTAGTGTAAATGGCAACTGGCAGTGCATTCTCTTTCAAAAAGATTTGCATGGGTGGACCATGCATAGTCTTTAGAGAGAGTCCTTGTTGGAAGGCTTCCTTTGTAATGAGGACATCAGAGTACTCCTGCAGAAATATTTGCCTTGTCTCAGCTGGGGAGGCTGTTGGTGGAGGAGGTGCTGGCATCTGCTGTGGCCTAGTTGACGTGGATGGTGGGGTTAGACGGGCCAAATCAACTGTATTGGTGGGTGACATGCTGCTATCTTGTGGTAGTAAGCTAGATGGTTGTTGCTTTGACCTTGCAGCACTTGTCACCAGCGACAGCTAACAAGCTTCTGATGGATCATGTGGTCTTCGTCTAGGACGTTGTTGTGAACTACTGGTGTTCTTTATTTGCTTGGGGTAGTCATGCGGGATGATCCGTAGCTGTTGCGTGTGCTTCCAGGACAGCAACGGTCGTGGTAGCAAGCTGATAATGGATACTCATCCTTGAATCTTCACGTCGCCATATGACATAGTCGCAAAGAAAGAGCCAACAGTTTTGCTTTTCATGGAAGTACCATCAGGATTGTTGAGTCCCAGCTCGGGTGGACGATCCAAATCTGCAACCGTTAATCTAAGAAGATCCAGGTGCTGCACTCCCATGACTGTGATGTCTGCTCCTGAATCAGGCACACAATTCACATATCCTTTATGGTTTCCTGACTGAACCAACAACTGGATTGTCGGTGACGGTGGTCCAACATGAGGAATAACTCCTGTTGCAGATACACAGACATTCTTATTTGATGAGGCAATATTTCTGCTGTTTACGACACAGGACACTGAAAACAGGGTCCCTTGCTTTTTCAGCTGTGTAGGCCCTTTACTCTTGGAAGTGCGTGATCTGTAGTATTTGGCAAAATGTCCTGTTTTGCCACAGAAATGGCAAATGCCAGAGACTGCAGGACATTTGTTCTTTTCATGTGGGAGTGAACCACATCCACTGCACTTCAGAGCCTGGGAGGGCGCTGAGCTGCGTGACCGGTCGGCATGGGCAGAGGAATCTTGGCCATGGCCTCGTGCTGCCTGCTTCTTTTTCTTCTTATAAGCAGATACAGCTCTCGTGGCGGGTTGCAGCGGTCGCAATTCCTGGGTGGTCGACGTGGCAGCTTCACGAGAATGACACGTCGTGAGTACCTCGTCGAGGGAAGCATCTGCTTTCAGCTCCAGGAATCGCTGCATTGTCTCCTCATCTCTGACCCCAAGGAGCACCACATGTTTCAGCCAGGTTTCTTCACAGGTGTTGTTATGGCACTTGCAGAAGTCCACCTGCTCTGCAGCTTGCTTTAAACGGACGTAAAAATCCACGAATATTTCACCGTGTTCTTGTCGGCACTGCGAGAACGCGAGACATCGTAATGCCTCATTTGTCTGTCCACGGACAAAATCGTGAATCCGACTTAAGACTTAAGACGAAGTCGGCGGTACGTCCAAGCTGATTTCTAAGGTACGCTTCATTTCCTGGGATAAGCAGGAACGAAGCTGAATGAGCTGCTTCGGCTGAGGCTGACTCAATAAATCAGCCATGACAGCATAGTCGTTCCACCGTTGACGCCACTCCTTAAATGCCCGTAGTGTGACGTCCTTCGCCAGGGCAGGGGGCGGTTGCACTGCTGCCTTGGGTGCTTGAGGGCGAGGAAGAGCTTCCACGGCAGTAGCAGGTGCTGAAGCACTCGATGGTGGGGTTAACATCGCCGTGAACGTTGCCATCATCTGCTGAAACCGGTTTTCCTCGTCACGTCGTCGGTTAACGTCTTCCTCGCGACGACATTCCTCGTCCTCATGGCGCCATTGTTCTTCAGCCTCGCGTCGTCGGCGATCCTCTTCGTCTCGTCGACGTTCCTCTTCACGCCTTTGAGCAGCATCTTCCTTACGACGGCGATCGTCCTCTTCTGGCCGTCTTTCATTCTTGATTTTAATGTAATCAAGCATTTGTATGAAAGAAGCAGGTGAATCATCAGCTTCTTCAAGTGGTGTTGATGCCTGCGCCGAAGCGACCTCCTGTTTCTTACCTTTGCGTTGCGGCATCCTGCAGAAGGCACCGAAGGTAACAAAAAAACAGTGTTTTGCGAGACAGCCAATGAATGCGTGTAGTTGTAGGGTGTGTACTTCACGACAGCCAATCGCCTCACTCACTCGCTAGGGTGTGTGTGGCGCGACAGCCAATCACTGACCTCGGTGCTTGTGTCGGCGGAGCTTAAGCTTCAGTCCAGCTTTGTCAGTCGTGGGTAGCGGACACGGACCTCAGTGCGCTCCAGGATGCTGATGAGTATGTACTATTAATTCTCCCAGGGAAACATCAATAAAAGCACCCCATGTAATACTGTGAAATGGAAGCGGCCTAAGCATACAGCTCTGCACGATGCTCAGCCACAAATCTCACAACACTACACACCACTCACTGCATTTCACTGATATAATAAACAGGGAATTGCCTAATTCACAAATTACACTGCACTGACGTATTTTTGTTCTCGGCACTGCTCTTAATAATGTATTAGTTAAGCACTGTTAACTGTTTTGCACACAACACAAATGCACATTGCTATGCACTGCACCTGATGTTATATGAAATTGAGATTATAAGTGCACTGTTATTGATATAATCATATCACTCAATGAAAGCGTCATATCACAACATGCAGGAAGTCTGCTGATGGCGTCAGAGAGAGCGCCGGCTTTCTTGTGCCCTCAAAAACTACTGTGCTCAGACTTGTGTGCGCTCTGAATCACGTTGTAGTGTTTTCCCTCTCTCAAACTACAACGCGGGTCTTGCAAAGTGTAACTCAGACAGGGGAGCTGCTTTAAAAAGTGGTAGCAGGCGTGTTTTACAGCATGACCCACCCATTACAACTCTGAAGCCCTTAACTCCGTAAGTATTAAGAAAGCTTAATAGTACGTTAACTTCTTTCATTTAATATTATCATTGTCATCAATGAACTTTTTCCATTCTCTGCTGTTATTGTTTCAGTGTGATCATTTCTTTTTCCATTTAATTAGCCTTTCTTTACAAGCATGTCTATACTTCTTTTAAAACAAGTAAAATAAGGATAAAACGTAAACAAACAAAACTTACAAAGAAAACCTGAGATCCCCTCAGTCTGTATATTCTCAAAAGTGTACAATACATATATCTCATCCTAACTGGCCTCTTACAGAGAATGAAAATATACTTATGTCTCTCTCGTAGGGCACAAGAAAAACATGAAGGAGGCGTCCGGTGAGGCCGGGCGCCCCGTGAACCAGACTGCTACATGGACAAGCGAACCACCCAAGAGAGTGTGATAAGCGGCAAGACTGGTTTATTTAGACTCTTGTGTCTTGTCACAAAAGATTTTTAAATAATATAAATTACAATAAAATAGGTAAAAATAAAAGTGAAACTTATTTGACCCTTAAACGTTAAAATATGCCCTTGGCCGTTAAAAGAAAGCTAAAAAAAATATATATAGAAATACTCAAAACAGTAAAATGCTCTAGGTGGCTGCCGAAGACTCCCACAGATGGTGCTGAACCAAGGTGCTACGCTGTTGATAGGGGGGGACTCGCCTAGTCTGGACTCTTGCAAAAGTGGGGGTACATCACGTCCACTACAACCCCTCCCTCGCCCACTGAGCGGCCAGCACAGCTGAGCGAGAGGCTACGCCATGTCGCAAGGCCTCCCTAGCCAGGCACCGAGTCGCCGGGCGTGTGCCGACCTCTAACTGGCGACCTAAAACATCAGGGGGAGGTGCTGACTGTGCTGGGCGCTCAGGTCAAGGAGAGCCAGAACTGTCAGCAGACTAGGGAGTTAGCACCAAAACACCGAAAATCACGTCTGAAATAGAGGATTAGTATATCCATTCTTTATAGGAGACAGCAAGCGAGTACATGATTGCAAACTCCTGG
>NC_091569.1:28023287-28025787 GCF_042767895.1 Penaeus vannamei | reverse complement strand
TCATTATTGATGGACTTTATAATGATAATTATCATTATCATTACTGTCATTATCCCCCTAATCACCCTTAATATAGTAATTATAATAATCATTATCTTAATTATCAATGTTATTTTCATCATTATAATTATTTTAATAATGACAATGACAATAATGATATTTCTGGAAATAATAACAACAATAATAAGGATTATAATAACAATAATAGCTGCTATAATTACTTCTATTATTTATCATTGTCGTTATTATTAGGAAAATCATTAGAATAGTGTTGATTATTGCTATTATTGCAATTGTTAGGCAAATAATCATTATAATCATCATTGTATAATTATTATTATAATTATTGTCCTAATTACTCCAATAACTATCATTATCGTCATTATTGTCATATTGTTGGGGTTATCATCAAAATCATCATAATTAGCAGAATCATTACTAATATTATAATAACCATTTTTTAAACTCAAAAAAGGTAGGTTTTCGACTCATCTCTCTAAAGGCTGTATTTCGTTAGATTTCGGCGGTTTTTCGACTTTTCTCATTATTGATGGGTTTTATAATGAGAATTATCATCATTATTGTCATTATCATCATTATTATCATTACTGTCGTTATCGCCCTGATCACCCCTAATATAGTCATTATAATAATCATCTTAATTATTAATGTCCTTTTCATTATAATTGCTTTGATAATGATAATGACAATAATGATAATTCTGGAAATAATAACAACAATAATAAGGATTATAATAACAATAATAGCCGTGTTATAATGAGTTCTATTATTATTTCTGTTATCATTGTCGTTATCATTACTATGAAAATCATTATTGCTATAATTGCAATTATTAGGCAAATCATCATTATAATTATCATTGCATAGTTATTACCATAATTATTGTCCTAATTACTCTCATAATTATCATTACTATCGGCATTATTGTCATTATTGATGGGGTTATCAAAATCATCCTAATTAGCAGAATTATTGCTAAGATTATCATAATCATCCTTTAAACTCGAAAAAGGGGGGTTTTCGACTCATCTCTCCAAAGGCTGCATTTCGCTAGGTTTCGCCGGTTTTTCGACTTTTGTGATTTTTCTCCTTTTAGCCTTTTTCTCATTATAGATCGGCTTTATAATGATAATTATCATTATTGTCATTATCATCATTATTAGCATTACTGTCATTATCGCCCTAATCACCCTTAATATTGTCATTATAATAATCATTATCTTAATTATTAATGTCATTTTCATTATAATTATTCCAATAATGATAATGACAATAATGATAATTCTGGAAATAATAACTACAATAATAAGGATTATAATAACAATAATAGGCGTGTTATATGTACTATTATTTCTGTTATCATTGTCGTTATTAGTATTAGGAAAATCATTAGAATAGTGTCGATTATTGCTATTATTGCAATTATTAGGCAAATCATCATTATAATTATCATTGTAAAATTATTACCATAATTATTGCCCTAATTACTCTCATAATTATCATTATTATCGTCATTATTGTCATTATTGATGGGGTTAACATCATAATAGGCAGATTTATTGCTAAGATCATCATAATCATCCTTTAAACTCGAAAAAGGCGAGTTTTCGACTCATCTCTCCAAAGGCAGTATTTCGCTAGATTTAGCCGGTTTTTTTACTATTGGAATTTTTCTACTTTTAGCCTTGTTCTCATTATAGATGGGCTTTATAATGATAATTATCATTATTGTCATTATCATCCTCATTATTATCATTACTGTCATTATCGCCCTAATCACCCTTAATATAGTCATTATAATAATCATTATCTTATTTATTAATTTCATTTTCATCATTATAATTATTTTAATAATAATAATGATAATAATGCTAATTCTGGAAATAATAATAATAATAAGGAATATAACAAAAATAGCCGTGTTATAATTACTTCCATTATTATTTCCGTTATAATTGTCGTTATTATTATCAGGAAAATCACTACAATAGTGTTGATTATTGCTATTATTGCAATTATTAGGCAAATCATCATTATAATTATCATTGTATAATTATCATAATTATTGTCCTAATTATTCTCATAATTATCATTATTATTGTATTTATTGTGATTATTGATGGGTTATCATCAAAATCATCATAATTAGCAGAATTATTGCTATAAACTCGAAAAAGGGGAGTTTTCGACTCATCTCTCCAAAGGCTGTATTTCGCTACATTTAGCCTGTTTTTCGACTTTTTGGATTTTTCTACTTTTAGCCTTTTTCTCATTATAGATGGGCTTTATGATGATAATTATCATCATTAATGTCATTATCATCATTATTATCATTACTGTCATTATCGCCCTAATCACCCTTAACATAGTCATTATAATAATCATTATCTTAATTATTAATGTCATTTTCTTCATTATAATCATTTTAATAATGATAATGACAATAATGATAATTCTGGAAATAACAAAAATCATCATA
>NC_091569.1:28013287-28015787 GCF_042767895.1 Penaeus vannamei | reverse complement strand
AATCATTAGAATAGTGTTGATTATTGCTATTATTGCAATTATTAGGCAAATCCTCGTTATAATAATCATTGAATAATTATTTCCATAATTATTGTCCTAATTACTCTCATAATTATCATTATTATCCTCATTATTATCATTATTGATGGGGTTAACATCATAATAAGCAGATTTATTGCTAAGATCATCATAATCATCCTTTAAACTCGAAAAAGGCGAGTTTTCGACTCATCTCTCCAAAGGCCGTATTTCGCTAGATTTTGCCGGTTTTTTTACTTTTGGTATTTTTCTACTTTTAGCCTTGTTCTCATTATAGATGGGCTTTATAATGATAATTATCATTATTATCATTACTGTCATTATCGCCCTAATCACCCTTAATATAGTCATTATAATAATCATTATCTTAATTATTAATGTCATTTTCATCATTATAATTATCTTGATAATAATAATGATAATAATGCTAATTCTGGAAATAATACTAATAATAAGGAATATAATAACAATAATAGCCGTTATAATTACTTCCATTATTATTTCCCTTATAATTGTCGTTATTATTATTAGGAAAATCACTAAAATAGTGTTGATTATTGCTATAATTGCAATTATTAGGCAAATCATCATTATAATTATCGTATAATTATCATGATTATTATCCTAATTATTCTCATAATTATCATTATTATTGTATTTATTGTCATTATTGATGGGTTATCATCAAAATCATCATAATTAGCAGAATTATTGCTTTAAACTCGAAAAAGGGGAGTTTTCGACTCATCTCTCCAAGGGTGTATTTCGCTAGATTTAGCCTGTTTTTCGACTTTTTGGATTTTTCTTCTTTTAGCCTTTTTCTCATTATAGATGGGCTTTATGATGATAATTATCATTATTGTCATTATCATCATTATTATCATTACTGTCATTATCGCCCTAATCACCCTTAACATAGTCATTATAATAATCATTATCTTAATTATTAATGTCATTTTCTTCATTATAATCATTTTATTAATGATAATGACAATAATGATAATTCTGGAAATAAAAATCATCATAATCGTCATTTAAACTCGAAAAAGGGGGATTTCGACTCAACTCTCCAAAGGCTGTATTTCGCTAGATTTATGCGGTTTTTCGATTTATATGATTTTCTTTTAGCCTTTCTTATTATAGATGGGCTTTATAATGATAATTATCATCATTATTGTCATTATAATCATCATTATTATCATTACTGTCATTATCGCCCTAACTACCAATAATATAGTCATTATGATAATCATTATCTTAATTATTAATTTCATCATTATAGTTATTTTCATAAGGATAATGACAATAATGATAATTCTGAAAATGATTACAACAATAATAAGGATTAAAATAATAATAGCCGTGTTATAATTACTTCTATTATTATTTCTGTTATCATTGTCGTTATTATTATTAGGAAAATCATTAGAATAGTGTTGATTATTGCTATTATTGCAATTATTAGGAAAATCATCATTACAATTATTGTAAAATTATTATCATAATTATTGTCGTAATTACTCTCATAATTATCATTATTATCGTCTTTAATGTCTTTATTGATGGGGTTATCATCAAAATCATCATAATTAGCAGAATTATCATAATCATCCTTTAAACTCGAAAAAGGGGGGTTTTCGACTCCTCTCTCCAAAGGCTGTATTTCGCTAGATTTCGGCGGTTTTTCGACTTTTGGGATTTTTCTCCTTTTAGCCTTTTCCTCATTATAGATGGGCTTTATAATGATAATTATCATCATTATTGTCATTATCATTTTTATCATTACTGTCATTATCACTCTAATCACCCCAAATATAGTCATAGTAATCATTGTCTTAATCATTAATGTCATTATAATTATATTAAAAATGATAATGACAATAATGATAATTCTGGAAATAATGATAATAATAAGGGATATAATAACAATAATTGCCGTGTTATAATTACTTCTATTATTATTTCTGTTATCATTGCCGTTATTATTATTAGGAAAATCATTTGAATAGTGTTGATTATTGCTATTATTGCAATTATTAGGCAAATCATTATAATTATCATTTTATAATTATTATCAAAATTATTTTCGTAATTACTCTCATAATTATTATTATTATCGGCATTATTGTCATTATTGATAGGGTTATCATCAAAATCATCATAATTAGCAGAATTATTGCTAAGATCATCATAATCATCCTTTAAACTCGAAAAAGGGGGGTTTTCGACTCATCTCTCCAAAGGATGTATTTCGCTAGATTTCGCCGGTTTTATCATGATAATTATCATTATTGTCATTATCATCATTATTATCATTACTGTCATTATCGCCCTAATCACCCTAAATATAGTCATTATAACAATCATTATCTTAATTATCAATGTCATTTTCATTATCATTACTTCGATAATGATAATGAAAATAATGATAATTCTGGAAATAATAACAACAATAATAAGG
>NC_091569.1:27990436-27992787 GCF_042767895.1 Penaeus vannamei | reverse complement strand
CTGATAGTGTTACCATTTGTGGCAGTGACCGATAGTGTTACCATTCGTGGCAGTGACTGATAGTGTTACCATTCGTGGCAGTGACTGGTAGTGTTACCATTCGTGGCAGTGACTGATAGTGTTACCATTCGTGGCAGTGACCGATAAAGTTACCATTCGTGGCAGTGACCGATAGTGTTACCATTCGTGGCAGTGACCGATAGTGTTACCATTCGTGGCAGTGACTGATAGTTTTACCATTCGTGGCAGTGACTGGTAGTGTTACCATTCCTGCCAGTGACTGATACTGTTACCATTCCTGCCAGTGACTGATAGTGTTACCATTTGTGGCAGTGACCGATAGTGTTACCATTCGTGGCAGTGACTGATAGTGTTACCATTCGTGGCAGTGACTGGTAGTGTTACCATTCTTGCCAGTGACTGATAGTGTTACCTTTCGTGGCAGTGACCGATAGTGTTACCATTCGTGGCAGTGACTGATAGTGTTACCATTCGTGGCAGTGACCGATAGTGTTACCATTCGTGGCAGTGACTGGTAGTGTTACCATTCGTGGCAGTGACTTGTAGTGTTACCATTCCTGCCAGTGACTGATAGTGTTACCAGTCGTGGCAGTGACCGATAGTGTTACCATTCGTGGCAGTGACTGGTAGTGTTACCATTCGTGGCAGTGACTGGTAGTGTTACCATTCGTGGCAGTGACTGATAGTGTTACCATTCGTGGCAGTGACCGATAGTGTTACCATTCGTGGCAGTGACTGGTAGTGTTACCATTCGTGGCAGTGACTGATAATGTTACCATTCGTGGCAGTGACCGATAGTGTTACCATTCGTGGCAGTGACTTGTAGTGTTACCATTCGTGGCAGTGACTGGTAGTGTTACCATTCATGGCAGTGACTGGTAGTGTTACCATTCGTGGCAGTGACTGGTAGTGTTACCATTCGTGGCAGTGACTGGTAGTGTTACCATTCGTGGCAGTGACTGGTAGTGTTACCATTCGTGGCAGTGACCGATAGTGTTACCATTCGTGGCAGTGACTGGTAGTGTTACCATTCGTGGCAGTGACTGATAGTGTTACCATTCGTGGCAGTGACTGGTAGTGTTACCATTCGTGGCAGTGACTGGTAGTGTTACCATTCGTGGCAGTGACTGGTAGTGTTACCATTCGTGGCAGTGACTGATAGTGTTACCATTCATGGCAGTGGCTGGTATTGTTTCCATTCGTAGCAGTGACCGATAGTGTTACCATTCGTGGCAGTGACTGGTAGTGTTACCATTCGTGGCAGTGACCGATAGTGTTACCATTCGTGGCAGTGACTGGTAGTGTTACCATTCGTAGCAGTGACCGATAGTGTTACCATTCGTGGCAGTGACTGGTAGTGTTACCATTCGTGGCAGTGACCGATAGTGTTACCATTCGTGGCAGTGACTGGTAGTGTTACCATTCGTGGCAGTGACTGATAATGTTACCATTCGTGGCAGTGACCGATAGTGTTACCATTCGTGGCAGTGACTGGTAGTGTTACCATTCGTGGCAGTGACTGGTAGTGTTACCATTCGTAGCAGTGACCGATAGTGTTACCATTCGTGGCAGTGACTGATAGTGTTACCATTCGTGGCAGTGACCGATAGTGTTACCATTCGTGGCAGTGACTGGTAGTGTTACCATTCGTGGCAGTGACTGATAATGTTACCATTCGTGGCAGTGACCGATAGTGTTACCATTCGTGGCAGTGACTTGTAGTGTTACCATTCGTGGCAGTGACTGGTAGTGTTACCATTCGTGGCAGTGACTGGTAGTGTTACCATTCGTGGCAGTGACTGGTAGTGTTACCATTCGTGGCAGTGACTGGTAGTGTTACCATTCGTGGCAGTGACTGATAGTGTTACCATTCGTGGCAGTGACTGGTAGTGTTACCATTCGTGGCAGTGACTGGTAGTGTTACCATTCGTGGCAGTGACTGGTAGTGTTACCATTCGTGGCAGTGACTGATAGTGTTACCATTCATGGCAGTGACTGGTAGTGTTACCATCCGTGGCAGTGACTGATAGTGTTACCATTCGTGGCAGTGACTGGTAGTGTTACCATTCGTGGCAGTGACAGATAGTGTTACCATTCATGGCAGTGACTGGTAGTGTTACCATTCGTGGCAGTGACTGGTAGTGTTACCATTCGTGGCAGTGACTGATAGTGTTACCATTCGTGGCAGTGACTGATAGTGTTACCATTCGTGGTAGTGACTGATAGTGTTACCATTCGTGGTAGTGACTGATAATGTTACCATTCGTGGCAGTGACTGGTAGTGTTACCATTCGTGGCAGTGACTGGTAGTGTTACCATTCGTGGCAGTG
>NC_091569.1:27980436-27982936 GCF_042767895.1 Penaeus vannamei | reverse complement strand
TAGCGTTCAAGTTTCAGTGGACTAAATACGTAACTTTTTTCGTTTCTCCGCTTTTAATTCAGCATTCATTCACGGTTTATTTATTTATCATTTATTCACTGATTTATCGATTTATCATAAATCAATATATCAATGAATGAATTTTGCGAATTTTATGGTTATTGTTGACGGTTTACTATGTCATCGATTTATGCTCGAGTTGCCATATCACTGAATTAGCATGTTATCTTTTGAAATTATGAATTACTTTTGCTAATGATTAAGGGAAATATGGAATTGTTACGGTTTATCATTCGGAATTACCTGTTTAAATGCACGAAAAGATAAATGACTATTCATGTTAATGATACGACTACTGCCCAGTAATTACCAGAGTGTTAACTTATATCAAAGGTAATTTATAAAAGCATTTTTGCTCTGATCATTCTAGTTCAAAAGAAAAAAAAAATCCATCAACAACCAACACGCTATCAGCATTAATATGGTGCAAATGCGTTATGTGAACCCTCGCATACAGGAACGATTTTGCAAAAATAATTCCTGATATAAAACTCAAAGAATATTGTTTTTGCCGAAAAATTGCAACACAACGAACATTTTCCGTCTGCTCGAACAACGGCCAGAGAGAGGGTGAGGAGCAGGGGTAAGGGTAAGGAGCAGGGGTGAGGAGCAGGGGCAGGGGCAAGGGCCAGAGGAAAGAGGCAGAAGTGATAGGCAAGGGGGGATGGCAGGGGTGAGATGCAGAGGGAAAAGCAGGGGATTAGAGACAGGGGAGAGAGGAAAGGTAAAGAGAGGTGGGAAGCAGGGTGCGAGAAGCAAGGGGCGGGGGTCGCTCACGTACGTACACGAGGGGGATGGACGCAAAAACTCCCGAGTATTTCCCACACTCCTTTCTGTAGCCCCCCCCCCCCTCCCCTTGCATTTTATCCATACCACTCCATTCTAAGACTTTCCTCTAACTCCTGTGTATACCTCTCCCTCACTTTTGCCTCATATCCCCCCCCCCCCTGCCCCTTCACCTGCCAACGCCTCACCCAAGACCTCCTTCCCACCGCACCTTCCCCTACCCCCCCCCCGGCACCCCCCCCCCCCCCCGTCATCACCTGCATCCTCCCTCCCACCTCCCCCACCCCCCCACCCCTTCCCTTACCTAAACCCTGCCAACACACAGCTAGTGCAGCGGGCGAGCAAGCCATTAGCAGAGAAAAAGTCCTTCTCATTAAAAAATACACACACTCTGGGATCTTTGTAGAGCCTGTCTTGAAAGGGTGTAAAGAAGCTGGGAAAGTCTTACAAGACGTCTCTGAAGTAGAACAAGTTGCAATGAAGGACAAAAAGGGTGGTCATGCTACACAGATACGAGTAGTAAATGAATAGTAAATGTATGGTAAACTACACTACACTGCATGGGGATACACACACATATACATATCTATATCTATCTATATAATTATGTGTGTGCGTGTGAATGGTAGAACAATATCGTGCTGATACTATGGCAGAAAAAACACAATGCACAAACTAGATTTACTGAAAATAAGACTACGGTTTCCAAATCCCGGATTCCGTCCTCATGTCTGAAGAGGAAGGGGAGAGGAGGAAGTCTAAAAGGGAGAAAGAAGAGGCAACGCGGTGAACACGGGATAGGAGTGGGTGAAGGATCATGCGAAGAGTGGAGTCCTCCTTGATCAAGCTGCTGTCTAATTTCAACTTAAGCAGTGGCCTTTCTCCTGCTGACAGTCTCCTCGCTCCCCCTATCCTCTTCTTTTCCCTAAGGATAAGTCCGATATGCGAAGCTGAGCCTCGCCCGTGCTATGAGGGGAGCCCGGCCTGTGCCGACTAAGGTCAACTCGATCAACGTGTGTCAGCTAGCGCTAACGCGACAGAGCTTAGTCCTTACCCACCGTGGTGCTCAGCCACAGCAGTAACCTCCGGGCGACAATTGCAACTTCTCGCGCCTAGGCGGGGCGCGAACCGTTGACCCCTCGGCTGAGAGGACGGCACGTTACCACTGTACTAGCCTGGAGGCTTGCTTTTCCCTTATACCGGCCACCCTTTACATAGGCCACCTGATCCTTCGACCTGACCTGACCTCCCTTCGCCTCCATTCACCTGTTCTCACCTGCCCCGCATTCACCGCGCTGCCTCTCCTTTCTCTCTCTCTCTCTCTCTCTCTCTCTCCTTTCTCTCTCTCTCTCTCTCTCTCTCTCTCTCTCTCTCTCTCTCTCTCTCTCTCTCTCTCTCTCTCTCTCTCTCTCTCTCTCTCCCTCTCTCTCTCTCTCTCTCTCTCTCTCTCTCTCTCTCAGAGCACCCCGGCGCTATTTTTTGCTGTACCAAGGGTTACCTAGGTACAGCAAAATATCAATTTGTGTTCAATTTGATCTCATTACTATTATTGTCATTATCCTTTGAATATTTTTTTACTTTACTGAAAATGAGCCCAAATTGAAGAGCTAATTTGAAATCAGTCGAATCATATATATTTTCTTACCAAAAGTAC
>NC_091569.1:27949074-27954074 GCF_042767895.1 Penaeus vannamei | reverse complement strand
GCCCAGAGTTGTGCACTAGACTAGCAAGGTATGTAAAGCTCTCTGTGACTTCAATGTCCTCATCGCAAGCACGTAACGACCAAGCAGGTTCTCCTAGCGCCCAAAGTCCTGGACCTCTAGATCTCTAGACCTAAGGGCTTAGCTTCAATACTAAATGTATCCAGAGCCACCACTAAGGTTTCCAAACTCCAGACTTGTTGGAATTCTTCTCAGTCTCAGGATCTCCCAGAATGATTCCTTATGCCCCATATCAAACACCTTGAGCTCGATGTAGGCTGCAAGCAGCCCATGCCCAAACTCACAGCAGCATTCTAAAATGACTTGAAGCGCAAGGATACAATCTATTGTGGACTTATCAGAAGGTGGTCCCTGATACGTCTCAGAAAGATGTGGGCGAGACCCTTGCCTGGTATACTGAGCAGTTTGATGCCTCAGTGAGTGCTGCAGTCCCACCGGTCCCACTTCCCCTTCCAAAGAGGGATGACCACACCCCTCAACAGGTCAGGGGGAACGGTACCGGACCGCCAGATGGCAGCCAGGACAGCATACAACCCCCACACCATAGGTTCACCACCAGCCTTTAACAGTTCAGCTGGGATGCCGCAAATACCCGCTGCTTTGCCACTCTTCAGCTTGGAAACCGCCCCCATAACTTCAGTTATAGAGGGACGATCCTCACTGATGGGTGGGTCCGGCATCGGAATTTCGGCACAGCCCGCATCCAAGTTAACTGTTGGTGGGTCAACCTGGTATAACTGCTCATAATACTCAGCCCAACGTTCACGCACCACAACAGGATCTGAGACGATCTGGCCACCTACTGATAGAACTGCTGTGAGCTGAGAAGGCTTGGGGTTCAGCTTTCTCAGAGCTTGGTATGCAGGACGCAGGTCATATACTAAGAAATTATCTGCGACCTCCTCTGCAGACTCCAAAGGAAAAGTTCCTTGTCTCTTCTCAACAGTGATCGAGTTCTGCGCACTGGAGAACGGTTCAAATCCTGATCCCCTGCCAGACAAGCTGCACGACAAGCATCTGTGGCTTCCAGCATCACCTGCAAGGTAAAATCCTGTTTTGCACGTGGGCGTCCACCAATCAATGTTTGAGTTGCATTAAGCATTTCGCGCTTAAAGGTGTCCCACAGGGTCAGTCAGATGATTGAGTGCTGTGAAACGACTAGAGATTGCCTCAGAAAACCCCCGAGCACACTCTCTCTCCCTCAGCCTGTCCAAATGAAACACATTACACAAAACATAGAACTCGGCACTCTTATGCATCCTGTAATTCTGGAGAATCTTCCAACGAGTACTAACGAGTATGTGGTCGATGTTCTTGGCTGCATTACCCGCATCACTGTACCATGTCCAACAATGTGGGTCTGAGCGCTAGTACCAGGAGCCAGAAATCCTCAATGTCTGGGACCTTGCATACTCCCGGAAAAGTAGGCTATTCTCCTTGCCAGCATCAGCTCCTGAACCATGGGGACCGACAGATATGTCATAGCCAGCTCGATCACAGCCAAATATTGCATTGAAATCACTCAGAACAATACGAATATCTCGCCGGGGACAACTGCCTGACACAGATGAAAGTTTGGCGTAGAAATACACACACATATACATACATACATATATACATATATATATATATATATATATATATATATATATATATATATATATATATATATATATATATATATGTATGTATGTATGTATATATGTATGTATATATATATATATATATATATATATATATATATATATATATATATATATATATATATATATATACGTATGTATATATATGTACACATACACATACTTAACACACATACACACATATACATGTGTGTTTGTGTGAAAGTGCATGTGTGTGTGTGTGAATATACATATGTACAGCATACTAAAAATATGCTATATGTTTCAAAATCAAGCCACCTGTTTAAGACAGAGCCCCGTAGTCTCTATGCCCTAGTCTCTATTTGATATTGGTGTTAAGGCATATTAGTGTGTGATAAATATGTGATAATGATGTTATACTATGTTTTGTGTTTATTTTGTCATAGGAATCTGTGGATGTTCTACCATGTGGCCAGCGTTGTAGCGGTTGGACATCATTTTATAGTCATTTGTTGCCGAGTCGTTTACTCTTTGGAGCCCAGAAGTTACAATAAAAGGTGTGTTGAAATTGTTTAATGGATGTATTAAGGAATGTTTTTCCATGCGGCTTTTATGTGTGTACTATCTTCTTAAAGGAAATGAACTATGTTTACTTTGTTCTTGAGATGTATTGGGCTGCATTTCAGTTAGATTGACGATGTGGATGTGTTTTAGATTTCCTTGACTTTTGTATTTATGTATTTATAAACGAAGTGACAGCATAATGATAATAACAATAACAACAACAACAATAATAATGATGATGATAAAAACAATAGTTATAATAATAACATTAATAATAATAATAATGATAATAACAACAATAATAAGCATAATAATAATAACATTGATAATAATAATTATAATAATGATGATGATAATAATGATGGTAATAATTAAAACAATGATAAGGATAATTATGGAAATAACAATGATAATGATAATAATAATAAGGAGAATGATAACAATAATAATAATAACAATGATAATGAAAATAATAATAATAGTAATACTGATACTACTACAACTACTAAGAATGATACTGAAAATGATAATAATAATGATAATAAGGATTATGATATTGATGATAATAATAATAAGGATTATGATATTGATAATAATAATGATTTTGATATTGATAATAATAATGATAACAATAATCATGATAATAATGATAATAATAATGAAAATAATAATAACAATAATAATAATGATACTACTACCAATTGTAATGCTAATAATACTAATGATGGTAATAATAATAATAATAATAATAATGATAATGGCAACAATAGCAATGATAATGATAATAATAATGATAATAATAATGATTGTAACAATAATATTGACAATAGCAATAATAACAATGATGACAATGACAATAATACTGATAATAATAATAATAATAATAATAACAATACTAAGGATTATGATAAAATTAACAATGATAATAAAAATGATAATAACGATGATAATTATAACGAAAGTGAAAAAAATCATGAGAATAATACCAGTCCTAATAAAAACTAGAAGCACTAAAAGCGCATACTTCCACCAAGGTAATAAGGTCGCTGATGCAATAAAATATATTCACAATTAAGTACATTGGTGACGTTTGTAAAGCGGAGGCAAGGTGACGGGGGGGGGGGGGTGAAGCAATATATATATGCATATATATATATATATATATATATATATATATATATATATATATATATATATATATATATATGTGTGTGTGTGTGTGTGTGTGTGTGTGTGTGTGTGTGTGTGTGTGTGTGTGTGTACACACAGACACACACATACACATACATATATATATATATATATATATATATATATATTTTTTTTTTTTTTTTTTTATTTTTTGTTTATTTATGTTTTTCTTTTTCTTCTTTTTTCTTTTCTTTTCCTTTTTTTAAGAAAAATCTGTTCACAACTTTTTGAGTTATCTTGCTTACAAAGAAGCAAATAAGATCCGGATCGCCACCATATTTTAATAGAATTTAAGTCAGGCTAAGACACACCTCTGGTAATTTTTTTCGGAAAAATCTATTCATAACTTTTGAGTTATCCTACTAACCCACAAGCACCAACTCGACAGAAAACATGAACTTGTCGGAGGTAATGATAATGATAATAGCAATAAAATAATAACAGTAACGATTATCAATAATATCTCAATTAGCGACAGCGTTCCCGTAGTAAATCGGCAACCGAAAGCTACTCAAACGTACCATTTTCTTTTCTCATTTCCACCTTGCCTGTTTGGAATGTCCCGTTTTCTTTTCCTCTTCGTTTTCTTTTTTTTTCCTTCGTTTTCTTTTCTTCTTCGTTTTCTTTTCTTCTTCGTTTTCTTTGCACCTCGAAGGAAAACGAGGAGGCGCAACGTTCCTTCCATCAAACGTTGTCAAATGGAAGTTTCCTCTTATCTCCTTGTACTTCGTTGGGTGACGTTCACATCCAATTGTTCAAGTGTTGTTTTCGTTTCATAAGATGGCTTTTCTTTCTTTTTACTTTTAGCTTTTTTTCTTATCATTTTTCACGTTTGGCTTCCTTAATTATCTATACATTCTTGTTCATTCTTTTTCTCCGTTTTCCTTTTCCCTTCATTCACATCGCTTTCTTTTCGATATTCAACTTTGGCTTCCGTTTTTTTTTATTTTCTTTAATTTTATTTAATTATTCTTTATTTTCTTTCTTTTTTTATTGCGTTTTCGTATTTTTTCTTCATTCACCGACATTTTTCTCATTTTTGCTGCACATCACTAAAAAGTGTAAATAAAAGTACGTAATAGTATATAAACAAAATAAACGCCAGTCATATTATTAGTAATACTACTTCCTGCAATGACAAGCAGGACTAATATTCATAAGATAGTGAATAGTAAGACCGAAAAAGGTGGAAGAGGAAGGGGAGATGGAGAAGGAGTAGGAAGAAGAGGAAGAAGAGGAACAGTAGAAAGAAGAGGTAGAGGACGAGGAGTAAGAGTAGGAAGAAGAAGAAGAGGAGGAAGAGGAGGAAGGAGAAGAGGAATGAGAAAAGAAGAATTAGAACAAATGACAATAAAGAAAAAGTAAAAACAAAAAAAGATAAGGAGGAAGAGGATGATGACGATGGTGATGAAGAGGAGAGAGCGAGAGAGAAAAAGAACAAAGGTAATAGCGAACAAAGAAGGAAAAGGATGAGGAGGAAGAAAAGGAGGAGGAGGAGGAGGAAAAGAAGGCGAAGAGGAAGAGGAAGAGGAGGAGAAGGAATAAAAGATGAAAAAGGAAAGTTAGACAAGATATTACTTTCTCCCAGACATTTCCACTGGATGTATTTCAAATAACAATAAA
>NC_091569.1:27926574-27929074 GCF_042767895.1 Penaeus vannamei | reverse complement strand
ATAATAATAACAATAATAGCGATAATGATGAAGACGATAAAAACAACAATGCTGATGAAGATGATAATGAGAATGGTGATAATGATTATAGGAATAATGTTATTTATGTTAATGATAATGATTATGCTAATATTTATAATAATGATATTGATAATCATAATCATCATGATACTTAAAAATAATACTGATACGACTGATAATGATAATAATAAAAATGATAATGATAATAGCAGTTATAAGAATAATGATAATGATAACAATAATGATAAAATTAACAATAGCGATATTTGTGATAATGACAATGACATTGATAACAACAACACTAAAACAATGAACATGATAATGATTATGATAATAACTATAGTAGTAAAAATAATAACAATGACAGCAGTAATAGTAATAACGAAAATGTTGATGATGATCATGATAATAATGAGAATGACATTTATGAAAATAACAATGAAAATAAAATACAATGAAATTAATGATAGTAATAATAATAATAATGATAATGATAATAATAATGACAATGATAATATTGATACTACTAATTATAATGATAATAAAAATAATGATAATAATAAAAGTGATAATGAAAAAGACAATGATATTTATGATGATAATAATAATATCATTAATAACAATGCTAATAATGATTATAATAATAATATCATTAATAACAATGATAATGGTAATGATGCTGTTGCAATTACTACCACTACTACTAAAAAGAATGATACCAATAACAAAGATAATAAAAATACTGATGATAAGGATAATGATAACGATAATAATGAAATAGAACAATGATGATAATAATAATGGTAATAATAATTATAATAATGAACAATAATGAAAATGTTAGAGATGAACATGATAACAATAAGAATGATAATCATGAGCATGATAATGATAATGATAGCAACATTGATAATAATGATGATGATGATAATGATAATAATAGCAACAATGATAATAATGATGGAATGATGATAATAATAACAGTAATAATTGTAATAGTAATAATAATGCTGATGACAAGAATAACAACAATAACAACAACAAAATAACAACAATAATGATAATGATAACAATAGTGATAAAAATGATGATGACAATAATAATGATAATGACCATGATAATAATACTGTTGATAATAATGACATTGATAACGATAATAATGATAGTGATACGGATACTGATATTACAATTATTACTATTGCTACTTCTAAAAATGATAATAACAATAACAATGATAATAATAATTCTAATGAGAATTTTAATGATATCGATACTACTACTACTGATGATAATGATAATAACAATGATAATGGTGGCAGTAATACAGGTAATGATTATACCGATGATGATAATTTTAATGATGGTAATAGGGATAATAATGGTAATAATAATACTAACAACAACAACAGCAACAACATTGATGATAATTTGATAATGATAATAATGATGATAATGATGACAATAACAACAACAATAATAATGATAATAATAACAATGGTAATAACATGACAGCAATAATGATGATAACAAAAATGTTGATAATGTTAGTGACAATAGTAATAATGATAATTAGAAGAATAATGATAATGATGATGATGATAATAACAATAATAATAATAATAATAATAATAATAATAATAATAACAATAATAATAGTAATAATAATAATAATAATAATGATAATGATAATGATAATGATAATGATAATGATAATGATAATAATAATAATGATAATAATAATAATAATAATAACATTTAAGATAGCAATGATAATGGCGATCATAATTGTAATAATAAAAATAACAATACTAATGATGATAATAACAGTCATAAATATGATGATAGTAATAATAATGATAGCACTGATAACGAAAATAATGATAAATAATGATAAAAATATTAATATTTTTACAGTAGCGATAATGATAAGAGTAATAATCTAATGCTAATGATGCTAGTGATTGCGATGTTAACGATGACGAAAATAAGAATAATAAAAGTGATAATAACAATAATGGCAATATTAGCAACCATAACTATTAATGATGACAATAACGATACTCGTAGACGGTAGTAGGACTAGTAGTAGTTGCAGCAGTAACAACCAATTTTCTTGCTCCCGGAATTCGTAGTTATAATAGCCTATAAAGCTAATCGCATGAAGCAAGAATTGATCTCAATGCTAGAGGTTTTTGAACACGTGGAAAGAGATCCTTCTTCGGCATTAGATTCTTCAAATGTCGGGCTAGTAGGTAGTAAAAGTAGGGTCTTGATGTTACTGCAGTTGTATCAACAGTAGCGATAGTGGTAGTAGTAGTAGTAGTAGTAGCAGAAGTAGTATTAGCAGTATTAGTAGTAATTGCAGCAGTAGCAGTAGTAGTGATAGAAGTAGTAGTAATGGTGGTAGTAATATTATTAGTAGTTGCAATAGTAGTAATAGCAGTAGTAGTAGTAGGAGGAGCATTGGTAACGGTAATAA
>NC_091569.1:27909074-27914074 GCF_042767895.1 Penaeus vannamei | reverse complement strand
GTAGGGTTGTGAAATGTGGAATGGTTTTGTACCTGTGTGTGTGCATATGTTTATGTGTGTGTGTTTCTGTATTTATGTTTATGTGCATTTGTATATAACACATACACACACACACACACACACATATACACACACATCCACATACAGCCACACACACACACGCATATATATATATATATATATATATATATATATATATATATATATATATATATATATATATATATCCCTCTCCTTCTCTCCCTTTCTGCATCTCGATTCGTGCCTTACCAAACCTTCAGAAACAAACTTACAAAAGGACCCAAATTTTCCGCAACTTTCACAGAACGCGAGAAGGGAGTAACAATTTTGAGACTTCGATAGGCCTAACGCACCGGCTGACATCGAAAAGCTATAAAACATAAATGAAGTTAGAGTGAAAATTTCTGTGTCTGAATAAATCTCTTGTATGAGATTTGAAAGAAGCATTGAGATGAGGGAGAGGGAGGAGAACGGAGTAAATAACTGGTATTTGTTTACATTTCTTAGTCGAATGCTTTTTTTTTTTTTTCTTCCTTCTTTTTTTTTCTTTTTTTTGGGTGGGGTGGATCTTGAATATGCGTAGAAATGGAAAAGTGTAAATGGAAAAGTAGAGTATAGGTGAAATTGGAGAAAATTGCAAATATGATGATGAATTGCACAACACTAAGTTCACAAAGAAAATACGATAAGTTGAACACAGAATGAATGAATAAGTGAAAAGTAAGGAAAACATTGTCGATATGAGGAATCCGAAGAACAACAACATCGAAACAACAATAATACTAATAATAACGATAATACAGATGATGACAATAATGATAATAATAATAATAAGAAGAAGAAGAACAATAATGATAATGATAAAACTAATAATGATAATGATAATAACAATGAAAATAACAACAGTGATGATAATGATAATAACAATAATAACAATATTTATAATAGTAACGATAATAATGATACCAAGGATAATAATAACAAAAACAGCAATAATCAGAATAAGAATAAGAATAGTCATAGTAATAATAACAACAGTAACAAGAAGAGGAAATAAAAGCGCCGCCAAATACAGCATCACGAGGCGTAGGTTCAAAAGACAAGAGATGATCGCGCGACAAACTTTTCTCTCCGATTCGACGAGCCAACTCCCGGACCCCCCTTCCCCCCCTCCTCTCCCGCACGGCTTGTCAAGGGGCTGGGGAAAGGGGGTGGGGGTGGGGGTGGAGCAGAAGGGGTCCCAGAGAGTGGAGGAGGAGGAGGAGGAAGGAAGGAGGTGGGGGCCCGAGTAGAAGGGGTTCCAGAGAGTGGAGGAGGGGGAAGGGAGGAGGTGGGGGGGGGGGGTGGAGGTCCGAGCAGAAGGGGTCCCAGAGAGTGGAGGAGGAGGAGGTGGAGGAGGTGTAGCAGGAAGAAGGGAGGGAGGAAATGAGGTGGGGGGGGGGGGGGGCAGGCGAGAAGGGGAGTCGTGTTTAACTCTCTCTTAAGTCTTGACGATATCCAAGGAGCCGCCGAGATCAAAAGCAGCGATCCTAACTTCGCGAGGAGAGACTTGGCTCACAACTCCTTCCGCGGCAGCGTCGTGATGGACTCGGGAAGGCGCCGGGGGGTGGGGGGTGGGGGGGGGAGATGAGCAGCCTGTCTATTACGCAACCATATATTATATATATAGATGCACATTCACACATATGTATGTATATGTTTATATATATACAGTGTATGTCTGTATATATATATATATATATATATATATATATATATATATATATATATATATATATACATATATATATATATATATATATATATATATATATATATATATATATATATATATATATATATATATGTATATATATATATATATATATATATATATATATATATATATATATATATATATATATATATATGTATATATATATATATATATATATATATATATATATATATTCGTAAAAAATATATACATATCTATCTATTTGTCTATCTATCTATCTATCTATCTATCTATCTATATATATATGTATATACATATTTATATATATACATACACATACACAAACACACACACACACAAACACACACACACACACACACATATGTGTGTGTGTGCTGGCATGTATACATGTATGTATTTATTTAAGTATGTATATGCATATGTGGGTACATAGATGCATACTGTAGTTACTGCAGATCATACTGCTTTCTTGTGGCTGCTCCTGCATTGCAGTGGAGCAACATTCCGCCCTGACACGGGATGGCCGCCCGACATTGCATACGAGCGTGGGGATCGCCTGCGTTGCAAAGGTAAAGGCTTTGCAGTCCAGTGAAGATCTTATGCCCGGATCAAAATCTAAGAATTTAATGCGTAAAATATGCTTGCTTAATTGTCAAATAAAGTGAAATAGTTTTTTTTTTACCCATCATAGTTTTATTTTGGAAGAATATGAATCTCTCAGCCAAGAAAATATGCGTAATATAGTTCTTATTCTCACTAAAGATCAAACAAACAACAAACATAATCATATTGAAGTAAATAAGAGATGATGTATCAGATAATCATCGTATCATATAGATATATTCCATTTCTCTCATCACAACATTGTTCAAGAAAAAAAAAAAAAAAAAACACGGCGCAATTTGGTACCCCTAAGTCCTCCCAGCCAATTAGAACGCGCGTCCCCCATCCGTGAATTCTGATTGGCTAGTGAAATAAGCCTAAGAACTCAAGCGATCTCAACAACGAAACAGAGGTGCGTCTTTTCTTTTTTCCTTTTTTCCTTTTTTTCCCTCTTTCTTCTACTTGACGTGAAAATATAACCAGATGACAGAAGGCTAATTACGACTTACTAATGCAAGAATTAATCATCCCTCGGGAAATTAGAGGCACGTGAGGGGTTGTCATTAGGGCTTTTGTGTTGTTGGCGGGAAACAGGGGCTTGCTTCTGCTTGCCGTGTTTGTCTTCGCGGAAACAAAGAATTAAGCAAATTTGTTGGCGTGTGTCTGGAAGAGAAAGGCTTCTCAGTGTATTTGTTTATTGTCATTATTATTGTTGCCCTTCTTTTGTTTATGAATATCATAATCATTATTATTGTTATTATTATCATCATTATTATCATCATCATCATCATCATTATCATTATCATCATTATGACAATTATAATTAGTATTATTGCCATCATTATTATTATTGCTATCATTATTATCATTATCATTATTATTGTTACTATTATTTTTTTCTTTTTTTATTATTATTTTCATTATTATTATTATTATTATTATTATTTATATCATACTTATTGTTGTTCATCCTATTATGAGCAATAATATTATCATTATCATTGTTATTACCATAGTTGATGTTCTTTTTGCAATTATCGTGATTATTTTCAGTGTCATCGTAATCAATATTATCATTATTGTTGTTGTTGCTGCTGTTGTTGTCGTTATTACTATTGTTATTTTGATTATTATTATTATTATTATTATTATTATTATTATTATTATTATTATTATTATTACTATTACTATTATTATTAATACTACTATTATTATCATTATTATTATTATTATTATTATTATTATTACCACCATCTTTATCATCATTATTACAATTACTATTCGTTATTATCATTACAACTACTATTATTCGTATTCCTAATCGTATCATCATTATTGATATCGTTATTACTACCATTTTCATTATTATTGTTATTGTTATTATCATTGCCATTAATAGTTGCATCATTATCATTGTTATTAGTATCATTATTGTTATTACTATTACCATTATCATTACTATCATTATTACCATGATCAGTATCATTACAGTTTTTTGTTATAATAGTCATAATAGTTATCATTATTATTGCTATTAACATTATTACTATCATCAACATCATCTTTGTTATTATTATTATTATTATCATTATTATTATTATTATTATTATTATCATCGCATTATTATTCTCATTATTTTTATAATTATTATTATTACTACTATTATTATCATCATTATTACTATTATCGTAATCATCATAACCATCATCATTATTATTATTGTTATTATTGTCATTATTAGTGTTCTTCTTCTTATTATTATTGTTATTATTATCATTATTGTTGTTATCATTTTTATTATTTCTACTATTGTTACTGTTATTATTATTATCATTATTATTATTATTATTATTATTATTATTATTATTGTTATCATTATTATTAGTAGTAGTACTATCGATATCATCATCATCATCATTATTGTTATAATTACTCTCATTATTTTCATATTTATTAATGTATTATTATTATCAACATTATTATTTTCTTCATATCATCATTACTAACATACCAATATTATTGTAAATATTATCATATTTATTGTTATTCTTATTCTTATTATTATAACTATAATTTTTAGCATTATCATCATTATCATTATTATTATTACTATTATCATACCAGTCACTAATATTATTGTTGTCATTATTATTATCATTATCATCATTATTGTTATTATTATATATCATTATCATTGTTATCATCATTATTCCTTTTATAACTATATCTTTTATCATTATTATTATTGTCATCATTATTTGTATTATTAGTATTACTAATGTTATTGTTATTACTATTACTATTATTGTTATTATTACTATTATTGTTAATATTATCATTGTCATTATTAGTGTTATTTTCATTTCCAGAAATATTTTTTATCATCATCATTTTAATCATTATTATTTCTATCACTATTATATTCATTATTGTTATCATTATTATTATCATTTTTATCATTGTTATTGTTACCATCCTTATTATTATAATTTTTACTACTACTATTATTGTTGTCATTATTATTATCAATATTGTTGCTGTTGGTATTTACGTTATCATCATTATTGGTATCATTGCTATCAGTATTATTACTATCATTATTATTATCATTTCACCATGATAATTGTTATCATTATTC
>NC_091569.1:27891574-27894074 GCF_042767895.1 Penaeus vannamei | reverse complement strand
CAAATGCATATCTGTTGGGTAGATAGAGAGATAAATGTATATCTATCAAGTAGATAGACAGATATGCATTTTATTTCTGTACATATGTATGTGCCTATATATGAATATTAATTGCGACGGACATCACAATTTTAACACACCGGCCGAGAGACAGCAGATGCAAGAACAATAATAGAACTATATTTAGTAATAGTGGTTTATTTAGTAATCATATTATATCTATGAATATATTTAGTAATAGTATATTTAGTAATATAGTAATACAACATATGATGTTGAGGCCATAGGAGGAGAACTCATGACGTCACCGTTAAAATATTTTGTTGCAAGGCTGTCAAGTCCCATTTCGCTCCTAACTTTTGAAAGCGTTCTCGTGAGTGTATGAAATATAGAATCTAACTCTAGTGCAATATGTACAATACACGAAAACTGTATCTCTCTCTCTTTCTCTCAGAGAAGGCATAATTCCCTGCACAGCATTCATATATTTGTGTTAGACTACCAAATACATGTAGATGTTTCTTAATAATCAAAAAAGTTACTCACGTAGCACTGAATTCATAATTGGGAGACTTATCTCAGGGGGAACCAAGCGAGGAACGAATGGGACGTGGACCGTAAATCTGCATGGGGGATGGCTGTGGCCTTCTGTGTGGGTGAGCAGGGAGACGAACACACGTGTGTGTGTGTGCTTGTAGATTCGTGTATGAATACATTCGTGAACACATGTGCCCGCACACACACATACATAATAATATAATATACATATATGTACATATATATATATATATATATATATATATATATATATATATATATATACCTATATGTATGTGTATGTATGTATATATATATATACATATATATATATACATACATACATACATACATACATACATACATACATACACACACACACACACACACACACACACACACACACACACACACACATATATATATATATATATATATATATATGTATGTATGTATGTATGTATATATATGTATATATACATACAAACATACATACATACATGCATATATATATATATATATATATATATATATATATATATATATATATATATATATAAACACACATATATATGTGTGAATGTGTGTGTGTGCATATATACATATTTCCATATACACAGAGATGCAAATGAGCACTACCTGTCTATATATATCAATGTAACCAAATCTCGCAAAAAGGAAATTATATGTAGATATAAACGCTATTTCTGGATATATATGGACATCGGCGTGGTTGTGGAGATGACTAAGCTGAGGAAATGAGCAGATTATGCAGATCGGAAGGACAGGGGGGAAGGAGGGAGGGAGAAGGGGAGCAGATGGGCGTGGGGGAGGGGGGGGGGGGAGGGGCAGGAGGGAAGGAGGGAGGGAGAAGTGAGAGGGGGGAGGGGGGGAGAAGGGGCAGGGAGGAAGGAGGGAGGTAGAAGTGGGAGGGGGAGGGGGGAGAAGGGGCAGGGGGGAAGGAAGGAGGGAGAAGGGGGAGGGGGGAGGGGGAAGAGAGAAGAGGGAGGGGGGGGAGAGAAGGGGGAGAGAAGGGGCAGGGGGGAAGGAGGGAGGGAGAAGTGGGAGGCGGGAGGGGTGTGTGGGGAGAGAAGGGGCAGGGAGGAGGGGGAGGGGGGAGGGGGGGAGAAGGGGCAATAGGGAAGGAGGAAGGGAGAAAAGGGAGGGGGAGGGGGGTGGGGAGAGAAGGGACAGGGGGAGGGGGGAGGGGGGGAGAGAAGGGGCAGGGGGGAGGGGGGGAGAAGGGGCAGGGGGAAGGAGGAAGGGAGAAAAGGGAGGGGGAGGGGGTGGGGAGAGAAGGGGCAGGGGGAGGGGGAGAGAAGGGACAGAGTGGAGGGGGAAGTGGGGGAGGTGGAAGGGGAGGGGGGAGGGGGAGGGAGGAAGGGAGGCTGGCAGTCGGAAATGTATCTCTGGCCAACGAGGATCTACGGCCGGGCGTGGAGCCAGCGACGGAATATGGGCAAATGAAGATGAATGGATAGACTCGAGTTTCCGAGATGTTGTATGAAGAAATGTTATGTGCATAGATGAATACGTGGCTTGTGCTGCGCGGCTGTCCCGGCGCTTGATTCTTCTCCCAGCTCTGGGCTTGTGTACGTGTGTTTGTTTGTGTGTGTGTGTTCTTGTGTGTGTGTGTTCTTGTGTGTGTTTGTTTGTTTGTGTGTGTGTTTGTTTGTGTGTGTGTTTGTTTGTGTGTGTGTTTGTTTACGTGTGTGTTCATGTGGTTTTTTGTTTGTGTGTGTTTGTTTACGTGTGTGTGTGTTCTTGTGTGTGTTTGTTTGTGTGTGTTCTTGTGTGTGTTTGTTTACGTGTGTGTGGTTGTTTGTGTGTGTTTGTTTGTTTGTGCGCGTTCTTGTGTGTGTTTGTTTGTGTGTGTGTTCTTGTGTGTATTTGTTTGTTTATGTGTGTTCTTGTGTTTATTTACTTAGTGTGTGTGTATATGTCCGTTTGTTTGCATGTGTGT
>NC_091569.1:27849074-27851574 GCF_042767895.1 Penaeus vannamei | reverse complement strand
AGGAAGAGAGAGAAAAGGAGGATTAGGAAGAGAGGGGAGAGAGAGAAAAAAGGAGGATGAGGTGGAAGAAATGGAGGAAGAGCAAAAATACGGTACGAGGAGGAAGAGGAAGAGGTGGAGAAGAAGGAAAAAAGATGAAGCAAGAGGAGGAGGAAAAGGAAGAAGAGGAGGGGGAGGAAGAAGGAGAAAGAAGGAAGTAGATGAAAAAGAGGAGGAGGAAAAGGAAGAAGAGGAAGAGGGTGGAAAAGGAAGAAGAAGATGAAGAAGAGGAGGGGAGGAAAAAGACCATCCCGAAGAGAACCTATAAGGGTGAGATAAGCCACAGAGATCCAAGGAGGTGCTTTTTGGGATATCAGGCGACGGCGACAGGGGGGGGATTTGAGAAGGTGGGGGAGGAGGAGCCAATGGGGGGGGAGGTTGATGATTGGGATTGAGGGGGCGGGGGAGCTAGTCATCGATGGGGGAGGGGGGTAAAGGGGGAGCAAGAAAGGGACATGGGAATGAGGTGGGGGGGAGGGGGCTTGTTTCCGTCAACTAGGGGAGAGATAGGGGGTGGAGGACGAGGATATGGGGGGGGGAGGAAGGTGGAGGAAGGGGGAGGGGATGGATTGGGGTATGGTGGGAGAGGAGGGAAGGAGGGAGGGGAGGGAGGGGGTGGATCTCTTTCCCCCTTCGCCCTTACACGGCAGCGCGTCGTAAAAATTCCATCTTCGTTCCGAGCGCCTCTGCCTCGGCGACGTATCCAAATGAAGGGCCATTCCCGGTAACAACTTGTTATATTGCGTCCCATCCTTACAACCTGTTCCCCGCGTAATCCTAAGTTGTCCCCGAGCTTACTAAGCGGCGACGAGGGCGAGGATTTGCCATGGGCCTACTGCTCGTCCCGCCTTTGTCTCTGGCCTTGTGGGTCTGCCTCTTCCTCCAGTCGTCTCTGCGTCTGTCTCGTCTTTTCGATTTTTTTCTCTTTTCTTTTCTTTTTTTTAACGTTTGTTTCTATGTTTGTCTCTTTTTCCCTCTGCCCCTTTCTCCAGCCGTCTTTGTGCCTGCCTCGTCTTTTTTGCTTTTTTTTTTTTTTTTTTTTTTTTTTTTTTTTTTTTTTTTTTAGTTCGTATTTTTCTTTCTGTGTCTGTCTCGTCTCCTTCCTTCTTCTTCATTTTTTATGCTCCTTTCTTTGTTTCTGTATCTTTTTCTTTCTCTCTCTGCCTTTTTCTCCACGTTTGTTTCCATGTTTCTGTCTCTTTTTTCCCTCTGCCTCTTTCTCCAGCCGTCTTTGTGTCTGCCTCGTCTTTTTTGCTCTTTTGTTGCGTTTGCTTCTATGTTTGTATTTTTTTCTTTCTCACTGCCTCTTCCTCCAGCCGTCTCTGTGTCTGTCTTTTCGATCTCTTTCTCTTTTCTTTTCAATTTTTATAGTACTCTTTATCTCTTGCTCGACCATAAGCTTTTCGTCCAAAGCATATGGGAAAAAGATATAGAAAGAGGAAGTAAGATAAAAAATATTCAAAGACAGATAAAAAGTAACGTAGATAGGCAAGTAGACAGAAAGATAGAGAGACAGATAGATTATTACATAGATATAGTTATAGATATACGTGCGAACGTGTGTCGATGTGTGTGTGTGTGTGTGTGTGTGAAAGAGAGAGAGAGAGACAGAGAGATTAGCAGACACATATACATATATAGAGATAGAACGGGCGAGAGAGAGAGAGAGAGAGAGAGAGAGAGAGAGAGAGAGAGAGAGAGAGAGAGAGAGAGAGAGAGAGAGAGAGAGAGAGAGAGACAGAGACAGAGAGAGAGAGAGAGAGAGAGAGAGAGAGAGAGAGAGAAAGAGAGAGAGAAGGGGGGGGGAGAGAGAATTAGAGAGAGTTAGAGAGAGAGAGAGAGAGAGAGGAAGATGGAGATAGAGAGAGAGGGGAGAGAGAGAGAGAGAGAGAGATTTAGAAAGAGAGAGAGAAAGATTGAGAGGGAGAGAGAGAGAGAGAGAGAGAGAGGGAGTGAGAGAGGGAGGGGGGGAAAGAGAGATTTAGAGAGAGAGAGAAAGAATTTGTGTAAGTGCATGTATTTCTCGAGAGCCATTGCGGGGGATTTTTAGGCCTACTAGTCCGGGAGTTAAATGCCAGTCCATCCACCACTGCCGGGACACCGTCGGCGACGCGGAATCCTCCCCCCCTCCCCCGATTTATTTCTGGGGTTCTACGCAGCTTAGGATTTCCGGCGAACGGCGTCGGAGCGGGAGAGAAATTGCCCGTAATCTGGTTAGCCTCCTTGGCCAGGAGTCATATTCTATTTCCCACCGGAAGGGCCGCGGGGGGAGGGGGGGGGGGCGCACGATGACCCCGAGAATAACGCAGGATCTGGGGAGGAGAGACACTCTAATAGCCCCCGAGGTCTCCCTGGACTCGGGTTACACTGGGACTTAAGGGAAGTTGACGCGGGGGTTCCCTAGGCGACCGCCAACGCACGCGGGACCTGGGTGGGCCTGGGGGGAGGGGGGGGATACTAT
>NC_091569.1:27844074-27846574 GCF_042767895.1 Penaeus vannamei | reverse complement strand
GGCATCAATATTGCACGGATGTTCCTCCCTACTGCTACATTTAAGAAGAAAAAATCTTGAGTGCAGTGTGAGCCTGCCTCTAATGGCTCTTACAGGGGTGGTTTTTCCTTTTATATAAATATCTTTTTTCTTTTTCTTTTCTCATGAGACGATTACTGAAAATTAGGAATTAATAGATAGGGTAGACTTTAATAATCTTACAGTAGACGAAGGTAGGATGGGACCATTTCCTCCACGTGGACTGTACTTCGGGCCCGCCATCCTTTCATGTCCCCGATCCTGGAGGGGGAATTCACTAAAGGGATTTTAAGCCATTAAATCATTCCCTTTAATCTCCATTTTATACCCATCCATACCTCCGCTCTGTATCCTTCCCTCGCCGTGCTTTTCGACACTCGCATTCTCTCTCTCTCCCCGAGGACTTTTACAGCGCTCCCCTCCGTCGGACTTGCCTCTCTCTTTTTTCTCTCTCTCCTCTCGCTTCTCTTCCCGTTCGCCGCTCCCTTTAACGCTCATACGCCGGACAGGTCCCTTGTGGTGCTCCTCGAGGCTCTCCCTTGTCAGCTCTATCATAGGGAGGTGTCTAGTGGTGCTTCCTAGGCCCTTTGAGTCTTTTGTTCCTGCTCCTTGTCGAGTTACTCCTGGTAAATTGTTGTTACCTGCACACTAGCGGCTCAGTGGGTGAGAAGCTGTGGACTTCTTGTGTGCGTTTGTGTGTCTGTCAGGAGGGGAAAGGGGGTGAGAGGGGAGGCTGTGAGGGAGTAATGGAGAGGGGAAAGAGAGAAGAAGAGAGGGAGAAAGAGGAGAGAAGAGTGAAGCTGAGAAAGTAAAAAAAAAAAAAAAAAAAAAAGTAAGAGGGCAATAGAATTAGAGTGAGAGAGAGAGAGAGAGAGAGAGAGAGAGAGAGAGAGAGAGAGAGAGAGAGAGAGAGAGAGAGAGAGAGAGAGAGAGAGAGACAGAGAGAGAGAGAGAAAGCAGATACAAATACATATATAGAGATAATCTAATAGGGAGGCAAACAGGCAGAACACAGAAACACACATTGTTATTGACATACATACATACATATAGAGACAGATAGACAATCAGACAGACAGGCAAGCAGGAAAAACAGAAAGACAAACATACATACATACATACATATAGACAAACACAAAACCAAAAAAAAAACATTGAACCCACACGTTCAAAGAAGATCACATACATTAACTTCATTTCAACAGATTTATCCCTTTTCTGATGAGTTTCACGACATCAGCGAAGTACATTATGCATTCAGACCCGATCTCCCACTAAGCCGTCAAACTCGACGTACATCCCGTATCCTCAGCCTCATTATCTCTCTTGTTTGTGTACAAAAGCTGTATAGAGCCCTTGTCTCTCTTCGGGTATTGTTGTGCATATTATCATTAACATGCTATTATTACAATTGTAATTTTGATCAATATTATTTCATTATTTTCACTTTTATTATTATCATTATTGTTATTATTACCATTGTCATTAGGAGTGTTATTGTCATTGTCATTATTATTAGTATTATAATTATTATTAGTAGTATCATCATCATTACCATTATTATTACAATATTTATTATTAGTAGTATTATCATCATTTCCATTATTATTATAATATTTATTATTAGTTTCATTATAATTTTTGTTATTATTATCATTTTTCTCATCATCACTTTTATTATAGTTATCGTCATCATTGTTGGTTAATATAATTTTTATTAAAATTGATACTACTAATATTTTTTTATCATTGTTATTATCATCGCTATCATTATAATTATTACAACCATAACTGTTATTATTATTATTATTACTACTATTCCTACTATCACTATCATTATAGTCATAATTAATATCAATATAATTGTTATCATTATTATCATCACTAACACTATCATTATCATTATCAGCATTATCACTATTATTATAACCACCTACTTAGGCACCAAAGACTGGATGAGTCTGGAGTCACTCTCGACACGTCCACAATTGACCGCATCCTAGCGCTTCGATTCATTGTGGAACGCCGTTGGGAGTTGGGCCCACATCGATCTCAAGAACGCGTTTGACTCGGTGCATCGCGAATCGCTATGGGAGATCCTGAGACTAAGGGGATTATTTGTGTAATAGCAATCATATACTGACACTGACAGTGCTGTAAAGTGTCTGGGCCAGTCGAACTTCTTCCCTATTAACTCGGGATAAAGGCATGTCTGTGTCCTTGCACCAACACTTTTCAACACTTGCATGGACTTGGTAATGGACAGAGCTACTAACCAAAGCCACTATGGAGCAATTCTAGGCAATATCAAGGTCACGGACCTTGTTGCTATCCTATCTGAGTCTCCGGAATCTCTGATGTCGGCTTTTGATGCATTCAGAAATGAAGCGAAACCCCAGGGCCTAGAGGTCTCCTGGACCAACACCAAGATCCAGGGGAATTTATTCACTCGATATATGCATGCAGTGAGGATGATAAAGTC
>NC_091569.1:27819074-27821574 GCF_042767895.1 Penaeus vannamei | reverse complement strand
ACTATCGCCCTATTAGCATGCCCTTTATACTGTCTAAATACCCTCGATAGAATCTTAGCAGACCAATTGACATTTCTAAAGACCTATGATTTACTATCCAAACCACAACATGGTCTTAGAAGGAAACTCTACAAAAGCTTTATTATCATTTATGATAATATCCATAACAACCAAAGGAATTTATATTAACCATCTGCCCAAGGTTTCAGATAATGTCAACAACGAAATCCTTATCAGCAAACAAATAAATTACGAAAGCTTTTTAACCAATAGAACCCAGTCAGCTAAAAGTCACTAGAATTTATCAACAAAAGAGTCTATATATATTTGCCCAATCTTATTCACAACACTTGTAAACGATTTGTCAACCACCAGCCTAAATTGCGTTCTTGTCCAATATGCCAAAGATTCTCAATTTCTCTAGAAATTCTGTAAACAACCTTAGTGAATTTATAAGAAGGACACAAGAGACACTGGAACAAGCAAAATAACACTTCGACAGCAATGGCTTGAAGCTAAATTCGAAAAAAAAACAAATATATCTTTAAAGGTAGCGTCAAAACATTCCTAAAAGTCCTGCAGACACTACCATAGGATTTGAAGGTTCCCATGTAAAACCCAGCAGTTTCGGGGAAAATTTGAGACCCATGTCGACAGCATCTGCAGAAAAGTGACGGGCACCTGAGTCACATAAAACAAATCCTTGCTCAACAAGGATGTCTGTCGTACGAACAACAGCCCTCGGTATTATCAAGTATTGCTGAAACATATGGGATTAGACTTAATAAAGTTAAAATTCAGAAAACTCAGAAATTACAAAAAAATGCTCAGAGACAAACACTTGACAAAGTTAATTAGTATGATAACATTACTCCACACACAAATAAAATACAAGGGATCCCAGTAAAGATGCAATCATGATGCTTGTACCCACAGAAGTATTCAAGGTTTGCTATCCAAAGTGGCTCTTACCCCTTTCAAACAAAGGCAAGACGACTTGCGGCCTTACTTTACACGTCAAAAGACATGTAAAGAAATAGGAGCATGGCAATTGCGAACACGTCGACCCATGAGCTGGAACGAACTGCCGTAGAGTATTAGAAGCGTTCATAACTAGAATACATTTAAGATTAAAAAATCGAACAACATTTAGATTATCAGGTTTCTAAATGTAAGATGAAGCTCGGCTTAATTTCACGTGTATATTATATTTTGATGTAAAACAAAATAATTATTTTCTTTACAAAAAGAATTACCACTGAAACAAATGGAATAACGTATTATGAACTCGAATTTAACTGAAATTGAACTATTTTCTCTATTTCTCCTTTATCTCTCTATTTATCTATTATCTTATTAATCTGTCTACATATATATATCTATCTATCTTTCTCTCTCTTTATATATATGTTCATTCACCCATCTATCTTTCTATTCATTTATCTACCTATCTGTCTATCGGCAAATCAATCTCTCTTTCCATCTATTCATCTACATACTGTCTTTTACCCCTGATTTTTTTTTCCATGTCTCTGTCGTAAACAGGCGCACTAACACCTGTATATAAAAATAGGCTGTCATTTTCTGCGATTTTCAAAGCGAATAGAAATAAGGTCTGCGCTGTAATGTCACACCAATATATCTCCTCGTAAGGCTGCCAACTATCATATGCATAATCGTGGCTCTATGTTGATATGTTGAGACAGCAAACCTATCTACTGGGTCATTATTCACGCTGCATGTTAATCGAATATGAGATTCAATGTCATAATTAATAGCGGTTTTTTATTTATTTTTTTTTTTTTCAAATACAAGTACTTTTTCGTTTTTATTTTCAACGATATTTCGTGTTTATTTTTAATCAATATGTTTTTCTCTCATAATATCTTTTCCTCTCTTCGTTTGTTGTTCCTTACAAGTTTTTTTCTTTTTTTTCTTGTCTTCACTTTCTTCCTGCGCCCTTCTTTTGTAACAACAACTCTCATAATAACGAAGATAACAATATTCTTAATTTTCTTACTTCTGCCATAACCGTTGCTGCTTCTAATAAAAGTTAGAAGACTAGCAATACTATAAATGATAATGAAGATGATAGTGGTAGTAATAATAATGATAACTATGATGGTGATATATATAAGGATAATAGATAAAGTAAATGAAATTGAAAATAATAATAATGATAAGTAATAATAATAATGATAATGACAATGATAATGATAACAATAATAATAACAACAAAACAACAATAATAATAATAATAATGATAATAATAACAGTAATGATACTAATAATGATAATAATAATGATGATGATAATAATAATATAATAACGATAATAATAATTTTGATAATAATAATAATAATAATAATAATAAAATGATGATAATGGTAATAATGATATCAGTGATAATGATAATATTGATAATAATGATAACAATGATGATATTAATAATAATAGTAATAATGACGATAATATCAAGAACAGTGATACTGATAATATT